>NC_071671.1:18109015-18412045 GCF_028554725.1 Zeugodacus cucurbitae
TGGGGTGTACTAAAAATGTACTAAAATTTTTAAAGCTCATCAAAACCATCATAACTTGCTATATTTTGTTGTGAGTCGTTATAGATAGATTAACTACTAACTCTATTCAGACTATACTTTCAATATACAGTAAACTTCTTTGTACTAAAAGTGCACTAAAAATTTATTGTGCTTAAAAAATTAAAATTTTAGCTCAATTAACACTATTTACTTATTTTCAATGAAATGATGGAATTTTGAGGTGTACTAAAAATGTACTAAATTTTAGAACATCGTTAATATGAAGAGTTTTTCAATTTTACTGCTGTCCTATGTAGCTACAATTAATAAATTCGACGAAAAATTGCTTTTATTTCAATTGGTAGTAATAAAAATGTATTACACTAAGAAAATTATATTTATTTATATATTTATTATTTATTTATTATTATAGTAAAACATAGACATATTAAGAGTAATAAAAATGTACTAAAAATTAGAATACCGAATAGCCTCATTCGGTTTTACGTAGATACATAAGAAAATTTTACTTAATATTAACAACATATGCTTTTAAAAATACTTAATTAACTTACTATTGATTATTCAACATAATTGTTTTAATATTGAGCTATCAAAACAACCAGCTCTGAAACAACAAAACAAGCTAAAACACTTTTAGTAATTTTTCTATTACAAATTTTCGTCGACTTTGATCGCCTGTCAGGAAATAAACATTTTTGCTGACTCATCCTTAAATGTTTAACAATGAAGATTTATGTTTCGATGCCTTTCGAAAATTTTGGCTACAACTTTATTTCACAAACTTTGTGTGAGCATAAAGGCGCGTAGCATTACATAACATAGATACATATCTACCTGTATATGGTGCTGTGATGAATGTATTCCTTGATGCCACAAGCAAGCAAATAGAGTGTGAATTTGTGATAAATAAAGTGCGTGTGAACCAGAAGCTATAAATTTTTAAGATTGTTATCCAAAATTGAATTGAAATCTTGTATGTTAGACACTTTAATTCGTTGCATCAGCTCTTTTGGATGTAAATAATTTGAGGTTAATATATGCGGAAGTAGATGTGATAAGTGCTTTGGATTTTTTAGTACTCTGTTTTTTGAAAATTTTTTTTCACATAAAATGTGTTTAATATGAATGTTTATCCTTTATTATTTGTTTTTAAAGGTTATCAAAAAAGAGAAAAGACACTATTAGTACAAAAAAAATCAAGTACTAAAAATTTAGTACGCACAGAAAACCACTTCAAACAGTTCAGCATTCTCCCAAAGTCATCAAAACTTAATAAACTTCATTTATAATTACGTAAATCATGTTTACAGAAGTACTAAAAGTGTACTAAATATTTTAAAATTATAATAGTATGAAAGTTTTAATGTTAATAAAAGTTGTAATAAGTCTCGAAGGCATTCAAACTCAATATACTTTATTTATAATAATTTAAACCACATTTAAAAAGTACTAAAAATGTACTAATATGTGTTTATCCTTATAATTTACAATTTTTTTTTTTTTAATTAGTGTAAATTAAAAACTATAACACCAAAATTATCCACATACGAGTAATAATTATAACAATTAGAAAAAGTTAGTACTAAATAGTATGTACTAAAAAAGTAAATTTTGTGCTAAATGCTTCTGTATATGTATTCACATAGCCACCTTAGTACTAAAAAACTGTCGTGTACTAAAAAGTACTAAAAATTATTTCACTGATTTTCGAAATATGTATGTATCAAAAATTTTTGAGTCAAATTATTTATCAAATAATTAAATAAAATTATTTCACTGATTTTCCAGTTAATAAGCCGTTAATTCCTTCAATTAGTCCAAATTCTAATTCTTTAAATTTATTACATCCACTCCACCCATATAAAACGCCTCAGCGCCATTTAACCCAACAACTGTTGGAGGTCGCCAAAATCACCTCTCAATTAAATGTAAATTAATCACATCAATTAGCCAATTATGCGTTAGTCGTGCATATATAATGCGTGTTTTGGCAGCCTACTACGCCAACAACAACGGCCGACAAAGCTTTTCATTTGCTTATCTTAGTATAATGTAAATACATATTTGTACAAGGATAACCACGCTATCATGCATTGACTTTGACAGTTGGCCGACAGAAAACAAGCCAAAAATTTTAAAGAAAAAATTTGTAAAACAAAAACAACAAGCAACTCACATTGAACTTGTTGCCGCCAAGAATTTTCGTTGAAGCAAAAAAAAAATATTAAAATATGACTTAGTTATGCACTTTAGCACAGCATTATTAACATTGGACACAAAACACATTCTATTTGAATTTAATTTATTTTCTAAAAAGATAAAAAAGCTTACGCCTTATAGCATTGGCCACGCACTTCATTGAGAATGCATTATAATGCCAAGAACTTGTTCTAGGCCAACTAAGGTGGTGCTTAGCACCAGCAACTAAGATTCGAATTTCTTTACTGTATAGTATTTAAATAAAATACAGCTGCAGCAAATATTTTGCCATCGTAGCTTAGCAGTCACGGTTTCTTAAGAACTTGACAAAGTCTTAAACTATTAAGAACACAGCAAAGCTAAAGTCGCTAGCCAAAATTCTTTAGCGCGCTGTAAACCAACGCAGTTTTTCAATGTTAAAGCCACACCAAAAACACATTTTTTTGTTTTTTTTTCATTTAAATAGAATGTACCCCCACTGCGTATACGTAACATTTGTTTGAACTTGTTCTAAGTCGCTCAGAATTTAATTGATTTTTATTTATTATGTTTTCATTCTGAACTCATGCTGTATTCTAAATAATACTATTTATTTAGAGCTGCTTAATCTGGCAATTTCATGGCTTCCATTTGGCCGGTTTCAATGGTCAAAGTCAGCACGTTGGCGGCCTAAAATTTTAATTCCATCAAAGAGACGCAGAAAAAAATTTGTACACAACACGTTCTTGTGTTGATTCTTAGTTGTTTAATAACACAGAAAATCGCTGCACTAAGTTCTTGTGGCCTTCAAAAGAGTCTTAAGCTCAATTTTAGAAGTGTTGAAAATAAAATTCAATTCAATTGACGCCATAAAAAATTTAAAAGTTGTTATTGTAAAGGCGATTTTAGTTAATTCGATGTGTTGATTTTTAATTATTTTTGATAAATAATAATTAATTAATTTTTTTACGATTTTTTTCTACACTTTTTACTTTAAATATAAGTTTTAAACTGGGTTTAAATATATATTAACTTTTTAAAAATTTTTTTTTCAATTTATCAATATTCTTAAATTTGTTTTTAAACATTCTGTAAGCATTTTTTATATATTTGAATATTTTTAATTTTTTTGCTTTAAATTTCTTATTTGAATTTTTATTAAAAAAACTATATATCTAATTATTTAGAACATTAAACATTATTTTTTTTATAAGTCTTAATATCTTTTTTTTATTTTTCAGTCTATATTAATATTTTTGGTTTTATAAATATTTTTTTATATTTTAAAATCCTTATAATTATTATTTTTTAAATATTAAAAAAGTTTTTTGCTTTCAATTTTCTTATTTTTATTAAATAAAAAAATATTTTAAAATTTTGAATTTTTTTTGTAACATTTTTCAATCATTTATTTTAAAATATTTTTTTTTTAATTTTCAATCTATTTTTGGTTTTTAACTATTTTTTAAATTAATTTAATTTTTTTAACATTCTTAATAAATATTATTTTTTAATATCTTATTTTTTATTTTTCAAAAAACAATTTTTTTTTAATTAAAATTAAAATTAATTTAATTTTAATTCTTTTTTTATTTTTTTTTTAATATTTTTTTTTTGCTCTTTTTTCAACTCCAACCTTATTTTATTAGTCAACAAAAATCATAAAAAAAAATTTCAAAAAAAACATAAACTTACAATAACATGGCAACCTTGACCAAGTACTACATGTGTAGTTCAACATAAGACATGTGTCGGCTTGTTAGCCAAATTTTTGCAGCAAAGCCTACAGCTTACATACTAAAATACATCAGTTAATCGCTATAAACAACACTGTACGCAACAGCTGCCCGCCCAGCGCTTTGTATGCGCACATCTTTGCAACTCCTCAAAAACTTGCCTATCTATCAATGTATCAATGTGTTGCGTGGCTAATCGTTGATCGATAGTTAAACTCAATTTTATTGCGAGCTTTTATTGAACTTGTTATTTTTCTTTTGATATTTTGTTTAAATTTTTTTATTGCAAACCAGCCGTTTTAATTTTTTTTGTCGTTTTTTTTCTATAAAAAATGTTATATCTGCCTTTCATACTCTTCTTCACTTCATGCTAATAAATTTGCGCACATTTTTTATTATTTTTCCAAAAAATCCAGCGCAGTAGCTATGATAGATTTGTTGCTGCCAAATTGAGTTTTTGATTAATATTATATTTCTTTTGGCACGCATTAGCAGTGACTGTAATTAGCGGATTTGCATAATTTGAATTTATGGTAGCCAATAGTGTTAGTTCGTTTTTGTTTTTCATTTTTGTAAAGTAGCCTAAAATTGGCATGCACACATGAATAATGATTTCTGCATTTTAAATTGGCTTATCACGCAATTTTTTATAAAACTTTTAAATTTGCTTCACTTTAATATGCAAACAAGGTCACTGAAAAAACTCTTGCATTGTCCCAAAAACATCAGAAGGGATGAGATGATTAATGTACTGCGAATAAAATTGGCTTAGAAATACTCGTATATATATACAATATATAAGGACCATCATGATGGTGTGTTGCTCAAAAAGTCGCATTTTTCGCTGTCCCAAAATATTTATAACTGCTCTAGCAGTTAATTAAACAATTTTAAACTACTAGAATAATTCCAATAAGTAGTAATTAGGCCATATTAATAATTTTACTATGTCCCAAAAAGGTATGTTTGTCCCAAAAATGTTTTTCTGTCCCAATACTATCAACCAAACAGTATGAAATTACCAGGACAATTTAAATATGTAATCATTACTTATTCTTTACTGTCCCAAAAAGCTTTATTTGTCCCAAAAATTATTTTTAGTCGCTAAACTGGTGAAATATGTAATACTTTTATTCTCCCAAAAAATTTCGTTTGTCCCAAAAATATTTTTGGTCGTTAAATCACTTTTGATGTATTAAAGTTTCACAATTATGATTTTTGATTTGTTTGTGAAGGTAAGAAAACTGCAAAAAAGTTTCAAATTGGAGAATGCTGCACTTATATTAGAGTGAATATTTAAAAATAATTTTTGTTTGAAAATCCATGTTTGACTATCTATACTTTTTTTATTTTCAGTGCAAAAAACAATATTCTATAAAATTTGTTCACAAATTCCAGTTTGAATTTTGTTTAAAGTAAACTTAAAGTTTAGTCATTGAACTAAATATGTTTATAAATACCAGCATTTCAAACAAATCGATATAGTTAAGCAACAAACTTGACTGAGTTACATAATTTAAAGGTTAAAAAGTCTATATTCTTATAGCACTCGTTATAAACGCATTGATCCGCATTCAACACTTAAAGTTTAATGAATTCATTGAACTCTGCTTCTTCTTAACCAACGCTGACCTTAATTCATTAATCAAAAGGTTAAATATTGCCGCTTTTTATGACGTTGAACTCGACAATAATAGCTCAGCTTCACTAAATAAATGCAACTGTAACATTTTGTGCGTCTCAACCACAAAAGGATTATAATAATTCCATTATAGCCACACAATTTTCCAACATAAATTTTGAAAATACTTCAGCGCGCTAATGAATTAATTAATGTGTTTCTTAATTAATTACTTCGCATATAAATTTTCTGTTTCTGTGACTTGTTTACGATTTTGTACAGCTAACTGCACTGCTTTTTGACTTAATTGTACAGCCCAATGTCGGCGGAAAGACAAAATGAAGTATGTATTTCAGTGATTTGCTTAGATTTTTGATTTTTAATTCACAATGGCTAAGTGTGCTGCTCTTGTTGAATACATTGGTTGAGTTTTTTTCAAGCTACAGTGTGATATTACTGAATTATTTATAACTCAGGAACATACTGATACCCAAAAAAATTTTTATTTTGTGAATTATTAGATATAGCAATAATAACATTTTTTCTAAACAAATTTCTAAATAAAATTTTTTGGGCAAAAAAAAAATTTTTAGGCCAATTTTAAAATTTTTGGCACGGTTAAAAAATTTTGGGACAAAAAATATATGCTTTTGGCAAATTAATGTGTATGAAATGGCATGCAATTGTAGCGAATTAGCCTTTTGGGACAGTGGAAAATTTTTGGTACAAATAGTAGAGCGACTTTTTAAAGAAATTTACATATTTGTATTTGACATTTGTTAGAAAAACTGTAATGAACTCATTTTATTTGTGTCCCAAATTTTTTTTATTTTTTTTTTGCATTAAATTTTGTAATTTCATAACTCCTTACATATATTAATGACAAAATATTTATTTTTTACATCAGTTGCTTCATAAATATTTTTAAAGCATTTAAATTATTTTCAAAAAAAAATTTCAGCCGTCATCAACGCTTTAACATTTTGTAATTGAATTTACCAACTTGCCAGAAAATCCTATAACCAACTGCATTAACGCCTTTCAATTTATACTAATGTAAATAAACACAAACCAAAAAAGTAATAATAATACTTAAATTGGTTTGTCTTAAAAAACTCAATACCCAATAACGCCTCCAGAAATTCTTAAAACACTCGAGTAAAAGCAACATGCTTAAATCCTATAACTAGTCGTGTCCCAATTTGTATTGAGCATTTAAAAGCTGTTGAATTTTAATTAAAGCCTTAAGCCGCTGTAAAGTAATTTGTTTTGTCAACAAATGACAGCTGTAAGCTGTATGAATGTTCAGTATATCGACACCAAAATATTAAAAACAAATAAAAAAAATGTAATAAAAATAAAATAATATAACAAAGTTATTAAAAAATATTAAAAAAAAAATTAAAATAATTAGTTAAAAACAAATAACAAAAAATTTGAATATTAAAAAAAACTTATTAAAACAATATTTTTTGTAGGTGGTGGAATTTTAAATTTTCTGAAGTTTCAACTTCATATAATTTTGTTTACTTTAATTTCTCTTCGACGCTTTATCGCCTCCAATTGTTTTTTCAAATTTTTTTTGTCTTTTATTTGATTTGCCAACTCCTTTAACCAGTATCAACAAAAGGTGCATGTCAACCAGCCCAGTCTGACTGCTTGACCACTTGAAAATGGACATATTTGAAAATAAAAGAAAAAATAAATAAAAAAATTTGATGACTGGACTTATTCGAAAATATTCAAATTTTATTGATTTTTATTATAAATTTTTTTTTTTATTTTTTTCAATTTGTTGCTTAATTTTTTTTTTAATATTTTTTAAAATTATTTTTTTTATACATATATTTTTTATTTATTTTATAATTATATTTTAATTTTTTCTGCTTTTTCGAAACCATTTGCCTGTCTGTCTGCCGCCTGCTTGGTCAACAAGCGCTTAGACAAATAGGCCACCGACGCCACCTTCAACTAGCTTTCGAACGAGCGAAAACTTGTGTGACACCAAAGCCAATAAATTATTATGCGACACTGGATTTCCATTACATTTTCTGCATTTTTTTGCACCGAAAATATTTTCCGCATTACTTTGTGCAAAAGTCTAATTTATTAAATTCACTTTTCGCTAGCTGGCTGGCTGGCGACTCAGGGCGTGTCGTTGCAATCAACAAGCTGCAGTGCTGCGGCACTCAGCAGTGTGTTTAGTTAGCATTCTTAAAGGCTTTCAGCAGTTTTTGTTGTTGACATTTTTTGCTGCATTTTAGTCTTAAGTTAAGTCGGTTTCAAAGGCATGCGGCAGGCGTTTGCTATGCGGCGCAAGCATAAATTACACTTTATTATGCCGACAATACAGTGACTGTCAAATTGTGTATATCAATGTGGTTGTTTGACTAAAAGGTAAAGGAATTTTTTCTTAACAAAAACATTTTATTGTTTTTGTTTTTTTTTTATTTTAATTTTTTCTTATATTTTTTTATTCAGTTTTTACTCTTACCAAACACATATCTTTTGCCCACAAACCCTACTTATCGTGTTCGTGTTCGTGTCTGAAGTCTTTTGTTGCCTCATATATACAGACATATGTATGTTGTTGTCGTAACAGTCCAATCGACAATAGGCGTTGTCGCAGGCGTATGTTCATGTCATTGTAATGTATCGTTTCGCAAATACTTTCTGACAGTTGATAATTTGTGCAGTTTTCCAGTTGGTTTTTAAGCTTTTACAAATGTCTTTTACTTTGTTTTGGCTTTTAATACAAGTACATTTTGCTCTTACTGCTTATACTGACAGCGAGTTTGTTGCTTAAGTCTTTTGTATGACAGTAGTAAATTTGTCAAATTTATAATATCGAATATTTTACGAAAGAATTTATGATAAATGGAGTACTAAATTAAAATTTAAAAAAATTTACAAAATAAATTTAAAAATAAAATTTTTTTAAATTAAAAAATAAAATAAAATTGTTTTAAATCTTCCGAAATTTTAAATTTTGAAATTTTTTGGAATTTAAATTTTCTACTTTTAATAATTTTATTTAAAACAATCATAAAAGAATTTACCCAAAAAATTTAAAAATTATATAAACATTTTCCAAAATTTAAAAAATTGAATATTTTTGGAATGAAAATTTTGTCTATTTGTTCAGATGAAAAAAATTATTTAAATATTTTTTTTATAAAACCATTTTATAATTCAAGTTAAAATGTATACTTTTTTTGTTGTATATTTTTTTAATCTAACAAATATTTAAAAAATATTAAAATTCAAATAATTTAATAATTAAAAAAATCTAAAAATTAATTATATTTAAAAAAATTTGCAAGAGAAACAATCTGAAAAAAATAATTTCAAATTATTATTATTTTTTTTTATTAAACTATTTTTTCTCAAAATTTTAATATGTATGAGTGCGTATATCAAATTATGTAAATAATTATAATAATATAGTTTAAATTTTCAAATTTGATTTAAAAAAATCTAATTGTGTATTATTTATTTAATTAAATTTAAATTTTACAAATTTGGAATAATAATTTTTTTTAGATCGAAAAAATAATTAAAATTGTAAGAAATTTTACATTTATTTTGACACAAGTCAAGTTCAAGTTGAAGAGCACCCATGAAAAGAATGTAAAAAGTAAAAATATTAAAATTTCGTTTTCTGTAAAATTTAGTAGTTTTCAAAAAATAATAAAAACTTCGACGCCAAGTAAGACATAAAAGTCGCCATAAAAATCAAAAGTAATGCCAGAAAATGCTGACTCCAAAAAAAATGTCTACAATAATTGTATAATTCCGAAAAAAATGTCCGCTTTATGCTTCACCATCTGCCCATTTTGCACGGCAATGTAAATAAGGGACCGACCAGAAAATATTTATTTGCGCATTGTATTTCGCTATATAGTAAAAAATGACAAAATGCCAATTAAACGAAAATGTAGAAGTGCATGCTCATGCTACCATAAAAGTGTATGAATGTCGGCCTGCATGTGAGTGTGAGTGGGTGTGTGTGAATGCGGAAGGCAGCAAATTTAGAGTTCATTTGCCTTGCGCTGTGGTTGGGTGCGAAGTAGCGGCGCCATGATGCTGAGTAAGTGCGCTGGCATTTAAAGGAATTGTTGACAATAAAAATTATGTGACAACTGAGTATTTTGATTAAATTGGGAAAAAGAAAAATAAATTAAATTATTTAAAATTAACCTTATGGCTTAATACAGCGGTGGAGAATTTTTCGATTTTTCTTTTTGATATTCATTAAATCATTCAATTTTGTTTTCTAGATTTAAATTAACAATATTATTTAATTTTTATGAAAAACATTTTTTGTAAAAATAATAGTTTTTTAATTTTTTGTAAATAAATATTTTAATTAAGAAAAATTATTTTCAATACAATTTTATATTTTATTTTTTATAGTTTTTGTTTTTCATTTATACAATAATATTTTTTTTTATTTTTGATTTTTTTTTCACAATCCAAAAAAAAATATTTATTTCTCGAAAAATTTAAATAATATTTTTAACATCAAAAACTTTGAAAAAATTTTAATTCTCTTAAATAAAGGAAGATGTATAATTAAAAATAAAAAAAAATCAATAACTATTATTTTTGCCCATTCAATCACTCAAAAACTATCAACATCACGTATACGCCCAGGTCTACTTTTGTAATGACAGCAGCCAATATAATCAGTCAAATTGTATGCATAATACCAAATGTTTAACGGAACTAGTTTTCTGTGTTTTAAATGCCACACAATGCACGCGATGCAATCAATAATCGAGTTTTACTAATTTAAATTTATGTTTCTTCAAACAAAATGCCGCACAAATTCAGGGTTGAAATTCAATACTGACAATTTAATAACAGTTATCACGAACAGAGATGTCAGAAGAATGAAGAAACTGTAGTTGAGGCTGCGGCTGCTTTAACCAAAAATAATAATTTTATTAGCATTCTGAAATATAGTGTGTGCATATGTACATATTTATATATGTTAATGTGCATACAAAAATAAATTTAAAAAATAAAATGCAGCTATGCGTTTTCAAGGCGCACAAATTATATATTTCATGGTCAAGTTTAAATCATCTTTGAGACGACTATATTATGGAAAATAACTAGAATGGTTATGAAGAGGGAAATAATTGTCAGAGTTGAAAATAAAACAATTTTTCAAAAAAATTTGGAAAATATAATTATGAGGAAGTGGTAATAAAATATTTTTTTAAAAACAAAATACATCTTTAAAAACTCAAATTTCTGAAACAAATATTTTTTTTTTCATAAAAGATAAAAAAAATTCGACAAAATAAAAAGAAAGTTATAAGAAAATTTTTTTTTAATATTTAGAAAGATTTATATAAAAAGTTATAAAAATTTAAAGAATGAGACCAAAATAATTTCTCTATTTTGAATACTAAAAAAATAACGGAACTAAAGAAAACAAAATTTTTTTAAAAAAATTTAACTATAAAAATAATATTTAAAAATTATTTCAAAAAATTAAAATAAAATTATTTAAAAAATTTCACAATTTTAGTTTTTCCAAAAGGTATTAACGAAAAAAATAGGATAAAATATTTTCATTAATGTTTTCAGCAAAGTACAATAATATTTAAATTAAAAATTTAGAATAAAATTTTTCCAAAAATCAAAACTTCGATTAAAACAAAGTTTTGTAATTTTTTTTCAAAATTTATTTTAATAAAAAAAAATATAAAAAATATTAGCTTTTTATGTAGATTCAATTAAATATAATTTTTTTCCTAAAAATGCATATCACTAAACATTTTATTTTTTCATTCTGCTTACAGGAGGGCAGCATTGGTCATGAGATGGTGATAAAACCGCTGCCACATGAGCTGAGCCCCAATCCAGATGCCGCACATCACGTTGTCTATAAGCGTGAGGCACAACCGCTAGAGCATTTGAGCGACTTTGGTAAGTAAAGATAGTAGAAAATAAGCAGTGACAGAGAAAAAATTATAATAAAAAGTTAAGAAAAAATATTTTGCTTCACAATACAACAAATTTTTGTTAAAACTTTTCTCATTTCTGTCTGTGCGAATTTTAATATTCCAATATTCGAACAGTCACTGATTTCATAGATTACAAGCCACTATGCTTCAAGCAACCTTCAATAAGCATGTTGGAGCATGTAAATTGCATTTTTATGACTCTCAAAATTAAAGTAAAAACGGTGACTATAAAATATATGGCAGCAATAATTAAAAAAACAAAATTTTTGGAATGCAATTTTTCCATTTATAAGTACGTGTGCTAATGAACTGCTAAAATTTTTATGAACATCATAATCACCAATAACTGCAAGCTGCAAAAAAATATTATCTTTAAGCAAGATTTTTTACATTTAAAATTTCAGTAATGTTTTTAATCGCTTCTTAACTGTTATTATTATAGTTCGCATTAAAAGTTCGACTACCGAAAATGCGGAAATTTACGAAAATTAATTTAGTCATCACAAAATTTCGGGGCAGTGAACTACAATGTAAAGTGTAGCTTTAACGGAAATGCCCGCAATTCTTACATCCAACAAGCTGGTTGTTATAATTAATTAAAAATATCAAGCTATCTCGCACTTTTGATTAAATCTAAACTGCACGTAGTGGCAACGTAATTAACCTTTAAGCCACAAAATTTATATTTTTTGTGACAACCAAATTTATTTGTTTCACTTTCCTTGCAGCTTTCATGGAACCCGATGATTTGGCTACCAGCGAGAAGTTGGAACGTTTACAACAACATCGTCAACGACGCGCTGCGCCAGCCGATGATGACGATGAGGCAGCATTAGAGGAAGTCGATGGTGAATTGGATTCAGCGGAAGCGCGGTTTTCACGTAACAGACGTCAATTGCCCTATATTATCTATCCTGAGGTGTTGGTGATCATCGATTATGATGGTTATCGGTTACATGGCGGTGACAATGCGCAAGTAAGTTGAAGGAAATTTGAAATGATTAACTTACACAAATATATTTATAAGGTATAGTGAAAAGAAATCCATTACTTTGGCATTAAATTCAGGGTTATATTTATTTATTTGGAATGATCCCATTTTGGCCAAATATACACCGTTTTGTTCGAGAACTTATCGCCATTTAGAAGGTAGTTTTACTCTCATACAAGCTCGACCCTATTGGCCAAAGTTGCGGCTTTTCGATTTTTACAAGCTTCTTTTGACGAGAATTTTTCACCAGCAAAATCATTGGCCATAGACCGGGACAGATAGTAATCGCTTGGTGCCTGGTCCGGACTATAAGTCATATGAAAGATGCATATGAAACTCCCAACCAAGCTCAGGGAGCTTCAGCGACTCACTACCGAAGTGTGAGGACCTGGTATGTCCTGATGGGACACAATTCGTCTACTATTGGCCACATCTGTCCACTTCTGTGTGAATGCCTCTTTCAGACGGTTCAATTGTTGATACTACAGTTCCAAATTAAGATTTTAGTCATAGGGGGTCAGCTTATAGTAAATGATTACCTGTCGATCCCAAAACACATAGCAAATCCGTCCTGTCAATCCTGAAAACTCTCAAACCAATTTGATAAGCCTACGAGCATTTTATTTACATGCCCAGAACTATCCCAGACTATCTGATTACTAGTACAAAATATGAACCGTTCGCTGACAAAATTTACCGTTATGCATTCCTTACCAACCATTTCAATTATGCCGTCACTCCTAATATCACACGTTATTCTTACACCTCTAGACTGCGTCTCACAGTACATTTTGCGCCATTATTTTTGATAACATCAAATTCTGCGTACATAATCATTTAATCAGCTGCTTCGGCACATACCACACAATTTATTACTTTGCGCTTCGGCGGCATTTCATCAACTCACTCATTCTGAGTTTTATGCTATAAATTTTGCTGCGTTAACTCCCACAGACAAATCTTACATTATCACCTTTTCATAAATCAAAGCTGGCTAGCAACTGTCGACAGCTTGTCAGGCAGTCAACTGCAGCGAGTCGCGCACGCATTCCAATCGTATGAAGATATCAGCGGCGGACAGCAAAGGAGGGATTTGTGTTCTTTATTTCATGTTTAGCGGCAGATTCTCAATCTTAAAGTACATGCTATTTGTAGAATTATTATTTTGCAGCATAATTTAGCATTGCTTTCTTTTTTATAATTTTTGTTCAGCTATTTAGCTAGGTGCAGCATTCATATCTTTGTTATTAACTTTTTTCTTTTTATTTCTTTCATTTTATTTCATCAGGTGAAGCGTTACTTTGTTTCGTTCTGGAATGGCGTTGATTTGCGCTATCGTTTGCTGAAAGGTCCAAGAATACGCATCAGTATTGCTGGCATCATTATTTCGAGGGTGAGTACGAACTAGAAGTCCAAAAAAATATATAATAGTAGAATTTAGTCACGATTTCAGTGAATTGCAGTTATTAATAATATTGTTAAATTTTCAACGGAGTTAATCAAGCGTAATTGTTTTCAGAAATATAAAATATTTTTTATTTTTGACACTATGTGTACAGTAATAATACGTTATGTAAAACTTCAAGTATAATTGAGGATATACTAATCCCTTAGTTTCAGTATTCTGTGACTTAAGAAGACTTCATAAGACTTAATAAGATTTAATTGGCTTTAATAGCCTTTTCGCACAAGAATTAATTGATCAATTAACCGTTCTTTGCTCGATTAAAGCACTGATTTAGATCAATTTACCATACAAAGAAAAATCATATTTTACTACATTAAATTCTAATCGAATGCAAATCGATTAAGGGAAACTTCCCAAATTCTTGTGAACAGCAAAAAACAAAAATATATAACAGCTGATCCTTATCGAGTAGACAGTGCGAAGTGTCAAAATTGGTTTCTCAATAATAATTATAAATTAATTTAGCTTATTTTTTAGATTTTTGAATAGTATAGACCATACTATAAACTACTTTTGAAAGTCAGGATACCGTTTATTCTGAATACGGATCAGTTTTTAATACACACTGTCATCATATGTGACTTTTACAAGGTCATTTGAAAGGTCTTAAAAAATCCATTTCCATTCTTTATAGAACTTGCAACTGGAAATTGCAATTCCGACACTCTGTTTTTGAACTGAAAACTGTAAATACTATAAGCTACTAGCTCAATAACTTCAATTGTTTACACTTTCCGACCGCAACACTGCCACTATTGAGCTACAATTAAGTTCGCCATTGTGTATTAAGACAATTTATCGTTTGTATAAGCAAATTAATGTAGAAATAATTTAATATAAAAATCATAAATTTCACGGCATTTATTGTTTTTTTTTTTTCATTCCAATACTTATTTATGTGCGTTCAAATTACGAATTATGAGTTAACAACTTATGTGCCACTTAGCAAACAAAAAATTGAAACCACGAAATAAGTAACTACTGCGCAAAAGCCAAAAAAAAACTGAAAGTATTAAGTCTTTAATTCAAGTGCTTACAAATTGTATTCTGCAAACAATCCGATAACATTGGCGCTCTGTTTCAATTAACAATTGTTTTGTTTGATTTATGTTGCGATAACATTAGCAAACGATAACGGGTATAATGCGCTGTTTACACGATATGTTTTAAGTCAAATATTTTCATATAATTTATTTGAAGAAAATAATATTATTTAATCAAAAATGGCGAACAAATTACCGTTATATGCTTAACATTTTTACTTGTTGGGACTTGTTCGTATTTATTTGAATTTTTATTTGTTTTTCTAAATGGGTTATTATACGCCCTTTAGCTGTCACTTAAAGTGCAGTTTTACAGACACTAATCTCTTTATTGGCTAGTAAATTTAATAATAATAATTAGTCAATTTGTTACCTAATCAAAGAAAACCTATGTCTATATGTTGATCGAGATATATTGATTAAACCATATTAAGGAATCGTAAAAAATATTCAACTTTATTATCGTTGTTTTCCGAACCACCATATCTACCAATTTATCAACGCTAGATAGTTTTGAAAACTAATTTTACCGCAACTTTGATACGATTATTTCTTGATTAAACGTCCCGCTGTCAATTAGAAGTTGTCAGCTCTTAAATATTATGCAAATATTATGACTACTGGTCTAAAATCTAAATAACTATCTAATATTTACTATAAAACTATTGAAATTCTCTCTAAAAGTAGTGTTCCACTTGTTCAGTGTACGAAAATCACATTTACTACAGTTAATTTTTTTTATACTAGAACTAAATCAAAATACAAAAATAAAATTTTAAATAAGTTCTTAAAAGTACAAAAATCATGTGGCAGCTGTATTCACAAGCTGCTTACCTTCCAAACGATTTTCGAAACACTGTTTGAATGAATGAGTGACAACATTTGTACGAGTATATCAGCTTTATTTATCTATATCGTACACATTTTGTATTTGCATGTAAATTTTTTATTTTTGATTTATTAGCATGATTGTTGGTACGCATTTATGCGTTGGACATTGAACAAATGGTTTGACGCGTGTGATTGCAACACACACGGCGGCGCGTTAATGTCGATAACTCGTTTAAAAGTCCAACTAAAGGTGATTTTTTTCTACGAATTTTATGCTTGTTGAGCTATATGTATATACATATATGCTTTTTAAAAAGTATTTTTAATTAATTGCAATTGTTGTATAATGGCTTACGCCCATTAAATCACTTTTCTGTTCTGAAAAGTTGTACGCATGCGTAAACTCAGTATTACTAGACACTACTGCCACTGAAAAATCGTTGTTCTGACCAAAATTAATTACGCATGTAATTATTAAGTGCATGTTTTTGCAGCTGCTTATAGTAATTTCATTTAGTTTAAACATTCTTTTCGTATAATTTTATGTAATTAAATGTTGAGTAACGATTTTTATTTTTTTTTTCTCGAATAGAATCAAGAACGGAAATTCTAATATTTAAGAGCTACTTACATTCCATTTGACTACTAGTGGCTCTATTAGCTATTAATTGCTAACATAATGACTTAAATTAAGCTTTAATGAGTTGAGAAAGTGTCTTAGTTTCGCCCATTAAACTTTTTTTGCACTCAATATACTATTTTATGAATAAATTCTGAAAAATAGTTTACATTTGCATTCAAAAATATCTTTAAATGAAGTGTTCCACTTGTTCAGTGTACGAAAATCGCTTCTTAATGGTCAAATTTTTAGTGTTACACTTGTTCAATTACAGATTGTAATTGTTTGGTCATAATTTGCCTCGTTTAACTATTTTCCAGAGTAAATATAATCTAGTTTAAAGTTTTTTTAAGGAATATGAACTTCTGATCACTCTACAATTTGGACAGTATTTAGAAAATATTTCGGAATTTTCTAAATCAAATTTAATTTAATATACATATATCGGCCATTAGTGCTCTTTAACGTTATATAACTATTGGAATATCTCTCTAAAATTAGTATTCCTCTTTTTCAAGGTACGAAAATCCCGTTTTCATTAAAATGTTTACTGTTTCACTTGTTCAAATTGCTGAAAGTGATACAAATTATAATATAATAATATTAATTTAACTGTTTCATTAGTACATTTTAACTTAAAATTTCGTAACCCACTCCATTAGTTCAACTTCTACAGTTCTTCATCTCCCCACTACATTAATTACCCCAAAGTAAATATCGAATTCAAGCAAGCATGTCCATAAATCAAACAGTCTTTAAGATCATTAAACAAATCAACTTTCAGCGATTGCTTAATGCATTGGGGACGCTCAATCAAAATGTCGATTTGTCAACTGTAAATTGCGTAATACGCGACATTACTAAATATGGCTAATTTGCAATGCCTCTCTGATTTCTATATAGCTGCAACAGCCAAATGAAGACACAATTAAACGCAAGTGATGGTAAAATATATTTACAAAAAACAAAAAAATACTAAAAAAAACAGCAACATTATTTGAAGGTCATCGCAAAACAGCCGCGGCGGCCAAGCAGAGTAGCGCATCACTCTCGCTTGCAACTTGGTCACGCTCGCTTGACTGGGCCACCTACTTAAGACGCAATGTTGTTAACATTCGCCTTTATTGCACGCACGCACACTCTAACACACTTGCAATGGCCGATAAATCTTGCTAGAAGATGCGCAACTGTACAATTTACGCAAAACGTCAAAGTAACCGCCAGGTGGTCCAACTTGGTTGTTAGTTAGTACTTGATGTAGTGATGAGTAGGCACATTTTCAACTGTCTATTAAAACATGAATTGCGAAAATTCTAGCCGCTGTCGTCAAGCAATAAAAAAGTTGTAAAAACTATAATTTATAAGAATTGAAAAAATTAATGTGCCAGTTTTGCAGTTTCTAGGCGTCTAGACGCTTAGCAGTTTCACAATTTGCTAAGCAACTTCATATCAACTTGCTGTTTTTTGTAAAAATCTATATCTAGGAAATTATTTAAAGGCTTTTGCAAAAAAAATTTCTTAAAATTGGTTCTGTTCATATTTTTTAAATATTTTTTTTATACTGACACCCAGTAGTTAGCAGCTGTTTTATTGCTATGCGCTGCTGGCGGTTCGTAATTAATACACGCATAAAGCAATTAAGAACATGCGTGATTGCGCTTAAGTTGTTGTCATTAATTTGTTGTTTTTTTTTCTTAAATTTTATTTTAACTGTTTTAAACTCAAACAGGTCAATTCACAATTTTTTAATTACTGTAAGCGAGCTTTATATTTTGGAGTTGTTTTTTGATAAGGCTGTTGCTAAGCGCAGTGTGTTGAGATCTTTCATAGTACAAATTCTTTGTCTCCTGAAATAACCACTTCATGTGCCATGTCATAGTTTCCTTTAGTTGAAGATCTTAATGTTCTTCCAAACTTGTTTTAAGCGGTTACATAGGTTTCGCCCAGGAAATATAGCATATTTTAAATATATTTTCTATAATATATAAAATTAAATATTATTATAGTTCAAACTTTTTGTTGCTTTAAAGAATTCAGAGTTGTTGTAGAATCAGAAAAATAAAAAATATATATTGTTTGAAGTCATGAATTCCACGCACCCTCTAATAGCAAAACGGTAATCTTTATTACTTTCGGTGAAATCGAGTTACCAGCAATAGTTAAAGGTATATTCGGCAAAAACACAGATTCGGTGTTCAATACCAGTTTCAAACCTACAACGAATTAAATAATAGCGGTAGCTCATCGACAGTTTCCCCTAGCGCATTTTTGAATAGAGCTTAAAATATATTGAAACCGAACTAGCATCATTACTTGGCGGTCATAATGTAAAGGTTAAAGACGTGCAATCTTAGTTTCTAAATAACAGCGAGGAAATTAAAAACGTTGGCCCCTCGACAGTCTTCTGAGCGCATTCTTCTTCTTCTTCTTCTTGACTAGACACCGCTTACGCGGTTATAGCCGAGTCCAAAACAGCGCGCCACGTCTCCCTCCTTCTGGCAGTTTGGCGCAAAATGGTTATACCAAGCGAAGCCAGGTCCCTCTCCACCTGGTCCTTCCATCGGAGTGGAGGTCTCCCTCTTCCTCGGCTTCCACCAGCGGGTACTGCATCGAATACTTTCAGAGCTGGAGCACTTTCATCCATTCGAACAACATGATCTAGCCAGCGTAGCCGCTGTCTTTTTACTCGCTGAACAATGTCTATGTCGTCGTAAAACTCATACAGCTCATCGTTCCATCGTCTGCGGTATTCGCCGTTGCCACTGTTTAAGGGACCATAAATCTTCCGCAAAACCTTTCTCTCGAAAACTCCTTGTGCCGTCTCATCGGATGTTGACATCGTCCACGCTTCTGCACCGTAAAGTAAGACCGGAATGATGAGAGTCTTGTAGAGTTTGGTTTTTGTTCGTCGAGAGAGAACTTTACTTTTCAATTGCCTACTTAGTCCATAGTTGCACCTGTTGGCAAGAGAGATTCTGCGTTGGATTTCCAGGCTGACGTTGTTATTGCTGTTAATGCTGGTTCCCAGGTAGATGAAATTATCTACAACTTCAAAGTTATGACTGTTAACAGTGACGTGGGAGCCAAGACGCGAATGCGCTGACTGTTTGTTTGACGACAGGCGATATTTCGTCTTGTCCTCGTTAACCACCAGACCCATACGCGGGTGTTGTTTCCAATGATATCGATCAATTCAATTATACAAAACCGGAGTACAATCATAGTTTCTGAGCATGAACGAAAGAACTTAAACCGATCCGCATAAAATCCATCAAAGGTTCATTTTTTCGAGCAAATGATCCTAATAAAATTCATCAATGGTTTGGAAGCTTAAAACTTGTAGGATCCATCACTTGCCAATTTTAAATCATGATACACACTATATAAAGAAATGAGATATGTGTATTATAGAACATAAATGGTACTTTCCAATTTTTCATACGATAATGATAGATGTTGTGGATCAGATAGCGGTATTCCGAATATCCTCTGAAATAGATCAGGATTATTTAACAGGATTGTCCTTCTAACCGGAATTCTTGATGAACATATACTTCCAAAGTTCCTAGCTGGATCACGGGGCCTTAAGCTGATATATAAGGAATATTGAGAACCTTTACTTAAAGTAACTTATATAATTACAACCTCACCTAAAAGGTTAAACCTCTTGCGCAGCTAGTTTTTAAGATTAAAAAACGCGCGGGAGCAATTATTACATATTTTTCTAATAGTGATATCAATTAAATTGACGCAATAAATAACAAATTAATAATATGCATTTAGACAACTCCAAAAGAAAATTTAATGGTGTTGTCACAGTTAACCCACAAAAATATAGATCTCCTTACAGTTGTCCAACAACTAATATACTCATATCCTGAATTTCCTGATTTCAATTCGCTGCTTGTCAACTATAATTGTTTGACTAACAATTTAATAAGCAAGCGAACTTTAGCTGTTTTTTGCCGTTTTTCAATACTGCATACTGGAGCAGCACTTAAATGCGACTGCATATTACTTGAAATTGCTTAATTGGCATTTTACATAATTTTCGGTGCGGGTATATTTGTCAAAAGTATTGCGTCAATTTTTTCTAAAAGACACACGCCTAAACCAGACACACACGCTCTACCGCGCATGCTCATACAAATTAATACAAAGCAGAGTTATTTGAAAATAGCAAGGCAACAAATATCCGCATATACCGCATGACGCCGAGCAACAGCGAGGCATTAACTTTGAATTAAAATAAATGTATTTTCAGATATATATTTCACTGCATGCCACAGCGCTCAGCCACCAGCGCGGATATAATTTTTTTTACTGTTTTTTTTTTATTTTTCATAGCGCTCCAAAAACTATAACACAGTGTCTGTCTGCTTTACCGGTTTACTTTCGCAAGTCGACAAAGTGACAGACAGAATTCACGCCTTTGACAACCGTCACAAAAACGTGTGATTTACTTATACGTTTTTTTCGTTGGCTTAAATTTGTTATTGTAAATTGAAACTTGTTGTTGTTGCTTTTAGTCTACCTCACTTTGGGTTTGGTCATTTATGCAGTCTAAGAGCGCTAGGTTTCCGCAAGGAGCCGCCACGACTAACATTTAGTTGTGTGTGTTTGCGCAAACTCTGCCATAGGTTTGTGCATGTGTTTGCACAAACAGCTATGAAGCCCCCAATGATTTATTGACTGCTGTTTATATTAATTTTCTGCGCTTACAACGTACTTTAACTTTAGTAAGTCATAGAAAAGTTCACATATTTAATTTATTTGCCAAAGTCTTAGATTTGCGCAAATTTGCTTATAGTCGGTAATAAATCTTTGGTGGCTGTCAATTGGCGTGCGTGCGTTTTTGTTGGTTGGTTGGTTGCCTGGTGGTAAATAATCAAGGAAAATGGAATTGAATTTTCCACATATGCGGCATATTTATTTATTTAAGTTTGGACAACTTGTAGGCCCACGCGCTGATAGCTTTGAATTTATTTCGTAGCGATTGCAACACACAAATTTGGCAATACCGTTATAATTTGGCTGGCTTCATACTTAAAAAAAAAATAATTTTTTTTTCAAAAAAAAATGTTGTCTATATTTGCTATAGGTATATCTTATCAGCATTTTTATGATGGCGGCTTTGCTGTTTGTACCATAAAATATGTTCCACATTGAGTTGCACCGCAATGTAATGGTTACAACGCTGACCAACCAAAACCACCTACAACTGCCACATATTGTTGTTATATCTTTCATTTATCAATTTATTTATTATTTTCTTTAATTTTTTCGGCTTGTTTCGAAAAAGTTCCTCCATATTGCATAATGGTCAATAGTACGCCCACACGCGTGCCAGGCAACAATGCGCTCATATCTTTACTTTACAACTGTACAGACTGTCTGTCATATTTCACAATGGCACGCCATTTTTTGGCGCTTTGTGGTTGTTGAGGTCAAGCATTTGTTTGTTGTTGCTGCACTGTTTTCAAATGACTTTTCCTTTTATCGTAAAATTGAATTTTTAACAAACGCCTTTCCAGGCAGCTTTGGAGCGCTACCGAGTTTTCCAAATAACATACATATCTACATATTCATATACTACTATAAAAATATATAGAGCACGTACATATAACCTCGTCTTAAGCATATCTGACTTAATATTCGAAAATTTATTTCATTTGCCGCTTGGCATGTCACCACCAACTGCTGCCGCTCATAAACATATTTACTACTGCATATATTTATACTGCCATATTTACATAGCGTATTACGGTTATCTCCGGGGTCCTTGGGTCACAATCCACTAAGTGTTTGTTATTTTCATTTATTTTCTAACTATCGCAGCTTGAGCGCAATAATTTATTTTATGGCAGCACCTGGCAATTGATAAATACATTTATGGCTTGACATATCTTATGCATGGCTTTCACGCTATCTTAATTGAATATAAATTTTTGTATCCCATTTAGTATTAATTGCATAGTTTTACAAATAAAATTTAACTTTCAAATAAAGCATTGAACCAGGTTCACAGCAGGGCTGAACTGCATAAATGTGTCAGCCGTCTCATTTTAATATATTTTGCCATATATAAATAAAGCAGTACTAATGGTGTTGATTAACTTTGATATTTCAAAAATTCGATACAATCCTGGTGAGAACTATTATTGCCACCTTTAATAAAAGTACATCACAGTTTCTGATTTATTGACTATGTAGCAATTGTATTATTCTTCACACCTTACAAAAAGTGATAAATTGAGTAGGTTAATTTCGAAAGCAAAATCGAAAGTTTCCTCTACAAATTTAATATTATTTCCCACACAATTTAAATATAGATAGAGCCCGTTTATTAAAATTTTGTTCATATAGCCTCAGATAGTCAACTTATTTATCCCTTGTTTTTTTATATGTATGACCTGATAATCATTTAAAAAATTGCAATTATTAATTTGAATAAATTTACCTTACAAAAGTACAATTAATTAATTGTCATTGAATACTTAATTATCTTAATTACAAAAATATGTGTTAATTTCACTCTAACTTTTCCCAAAATATGTTCAAATAGAAGATGAAAGCTTGAAATGGAATCAATCATTAATCAATTTTATCAAATAAAAGCTTTTTTAAACTTATATCCTGTTCAAACAGATCGAAAATTTTAAAACCTAATTTTAACTAAGTTTCGCATACAAACGCTCAATTGACTAATTGTGGATTACCACTTAATTAAATATTAGAATTATATGTTTGAAAAAAGCTAATGTATGTATGTATGTGATTGGCGTTGCAACCGTTTAGCCGGTTATAGCCGAATCGACGATAGTGCGCCACTTCTCGCTCTCCTTCGCAGTTCGGCGCCAGTTGGAAATCCCAAGTGTAACCAGGTCGCTCTCCACCTGATCCCTCCAACGGAGTGGAGGCCTTCCCCTTCTTCGGCTTCCTCCGGCGGATACTGCATCGAACACTTTCAGGGCTGGAGTGCTAGGTCGGACAACATGACCTCACCGCTATCTTTGCCAGTGTCGTCGTATAACTCGTACAGCTCATCGTTCCATCGTCTGCGGTATTCGCCGTTGCCAATGTTCTGAGGACCATAAATCATGCGCAAAATTTTCCTCTCGAAAACTCCTAGTGTCGTCTCATCTGATGTGGACATCGTCCAAGCTTCTGCACCATAAAGCAGGACGGGATTGACAAGCGACTTGTAGAGTTTGATTTTGGTTCGTCGAGAGAGGACTTTACTGTTCAATTGCCTGCTCAGTCCAAAGTAGCACCTGTTGGCAAGAGTGATTCTGCGCTGGATTTCGAGGCTGACATTGTTCGTGTTGTTGATGCTGCTACCCAGATATACGAAACTATCTACTACTTCAAAGTTATGGCTGACAACAGTGACGTGGGAACCAAGACGCGAGTGCGCTGACTGTTTGTTTGATGACAGGAGATATTTCGTCTTGTCCTCATTCACCTCCAGACCCATTCGCTTCGCTTCCTTATCCAGGCGGGAAAAAGCAGAACTAACGGCGCGGTTGTTGCTTCCGATATCAATATCATCGGCGTACGCCAGGAGCTGTACACTCTTGTAGAAGATTGTACCTTCTGTATTTAGTTCTGCAGCTCTTATAATTTTTCCAGCATCAAGTTAAAGAAGTCGCACGATAGTGAGTCACCTTGTCTGAAACCTCGTTTGGTATCGAACGGCTCGGAGAGGTCCTTCCCAATCATGAAGCTAATACTCATTCAAAGTCTTTCATTATGGAAGGTTCTCAAATACTATTTTCAAGTGAAATGTCTCATATAATTGAGTTGTTTCAAAATAATAAGGCAAATGTAAGGATTTTGAAATCACTTAGAAGATGCAGGGTTTCTCGATCTAATTAAACAAAAATTGTATAGAACGTAAATCTAGGATTGTAATTGATTGAAAGCTCAACTGGTTTCAATATATAACTTCGGTTACCTAAATAAGATTAGTATTAGAAAACCGTGGGCATTTAATTATCAAGTGACAGATGTTTTTTGTCTTGAACCTTGAATATATGATGAAAATATTTTTTTTTTTTTTATTTGAAAATAATGATCTTAAGAATGAATGTATCAAAGTTTTACTCCGTTTGGTTTGCCATAAAATGATAATATTCTTCATTTTACCGATACTTTTTAAAACGTATTGTAATTAAGATCACGTAACTTTGGACTAAGTAGGCAATTGAAAAGTAAAGTCCCCTCTCGACGAACAAAAACCAAACTCTACAAGTCTCTCATCATTCCTGTCCTACTTTACGGTGCAGAAGCGTGGACGATGTCAACATCCGATGAGACGGCACTAGGAGTTTTCGAGAGAAAGGTTTTGCGGAAGATTTATGGTCCCTTAAGAATTGGCAACGGCTAATACCGCAGACGATGGAACGATGAGCTGTATGTGTTATTCGACGACATAGACATAGTCCAGCGAATAAAAAAACAGCGGCTACGCTGGCTAGGACATGTTGTTCGAATGGATGAAGGTGCTCCAGCTCTGAAAGTATTCGATGTAGTACCCGCTGGTGGCAGCAGAGGAAGAGGGAGACCACCACTCCGATGGAAGGACCAGGTGGAGAGGGACCTGGCTTCGCTTGGAATAACCAATTGGCGCCAAACTGCCAGAAGGAGAGATGCGTGGCGCGCTGTTTTGGACTCGGCTATAACCGCGTAAGCGGTGTCTACGCCAGTCAAGAAGAAGAAGAAGAACATTGTTTTCTACGCTCTCAAAACAAGAAAGTGCTTCAAAGAGAGCAATTTTTCACATTTTCACCGCATGTTTCTTTGTCTTACCAACTAACTTTACGGTTTAAGGAATTTTCACACATTGCTGTATTTGCAATTTTATATTTGTTTTGCAAATTATTAGGTGTTAAATAGTTTTTGTTGGCGATAGTGCTGATAATTTGTTAGAAAAATATTTGTTTTGATAAAGTTTAAAGCTTTTCTGTGGCTCTCTGTGTGTTGAATGCTTATTAGTGAAGAGAGTTCTAAATAGATCTTGATACAAGCAATTTCAAGGTCATATAAAATGTACCTTTTTCTCAAGTATTATGAGTCAAGTGCTATGTGAGTCAACGCAATATAAATAAACCTGCTTCACTTTGTATATGATTTCCTCAATATATAATTGTAATTAGTTCGGTGCATTGCCCCTTTTTACATTTTTATTTTATTTTGTTTTTGTACCGCAGACAACTTTTACGTGTTGCATGCAAATGCCCACTTTTTAAGCATTGATAATGAATGCTTTTTAATGGTCGTATCAGAAAAGCACAAATCAATACGGAGACATCAATACGTTAACGTTATGTACTTGTCAATGATTGAATTATCATAAAATTTTGGTCATAAAAATCGCATCAAGGACACACACGAATTGTTATTAATTTTCAGCAGAAACACATAAAAATCATTATAAATGCCAGCACGCAGATGTGGTGAATAATTTTTGGAACGAAGGCATAAAATACAGAAAAAAATTTATACAAAAAAAAGAAGCAGCAACGCTTCTGACAGCTTGAAGAATGCTATGTGGTGTTGTAATCAAAATGCAGCGCAATAAGGCACACACAAAACTTGAAATTATTATGCCTTCTCATATTTTTATAGCATATTTATGTCAAATTGGCATAACTGCTATACATTGCCTTCACTCAAATCACGATTTCAAGCAGGCGCTTTATACTTTGGTACCATTTACCAGCCGTTAAGTGCCAGCATTGATATAAAAAAATCAATTTTTAGCCACTTAGAATTGCAGCATGCCAGTGTAGCATCTGCGCATGCGCGCTTGCAACATTTCCACGCTTCAGCGCTCACCTTCAGTGGCAATGCAATTCCAACAAATTTCAATTTCAAGTGAATCGAAACTAGTTCAAATACTTAACTGAAATGCATGAAGAGCAAAAGCAACCCTGCTGTACGACTTTGACTTTGTTTGACTGACTGTTTGTCGACGTGTGAATGTTGCAATTGCGAACTGTTTAACTCGACATACAGGGTTGTATTGCGCATAGAAAATTTCATCACTGACAAAACGCTGCAAAAATGAGCAAAATGCTAAGCGAATCACGCTTCCGCGCAGCGCTTATGCTATCAGCTGTTGCCAACAGCTGCCGCAGCCATTCGTTTACTCTAGCAACATATTGCACAGGGGGTAAAATAGTTTTGTTCACATAACGGTTGCTTGTAAGTCATAAAACTAAACGAGTTAGATATAGGGTTATATATACCAACGTTATCAGGATGACGAAACGTGTTGACCGATCTTCCGTCCTTGCAAGCGATAACTTTAGTCAAACTTGAGATATCTTAATAAAACTTGGTACACATATTCCTTGGCTCCATGAGAATTGCAGATTTCGAAATCTGACCATTGCCGCGCCTATAAAAAGGTGTTAACTGAAAAGCTTTAAAATGCTGTAACTAAGCCACTATTAATGCTATGAAAATTTAGGTTTATACAGAGGATCACAACAAGAAGGGGCATTCAGATTTGTATAAAAAGTGGAATAGATCCATTTTTGGTTCAAAACCATATCTCAGATATTAAACGACCGATTTCAATAAAATTTAGTACATAATATCAGGATGTCACTGATGATACCGATAGAAAATGAGCGAAACCGGTTAACAACCATGTCTACATCCCATATAACACAAATTTGAAGACCTCACTGTCAATGGACAATTTTTTACCGAAAATATCACTAAATTTAACAAATATTTTAAAGAAAGTCTCTGTGCCAAAAATTGGTGCAATTGGATCATTACTTCCCCTAACTCCCACATGCCTAATTATAGGTTTTTCAAAAATACGGTAGGCTTTATATCTTATAAATCGATCAGTATGTGAAATATCTCAACCAAATCAACTGAGCGTATAGTCTTGGATATAGTGTAGTTTGATGGTGAAAATTAGTGAAATCGGTTAAGCCTTCTTATACTAAATATAATGATTTTCGTTATTCTAGTGGACTTAATGCCGAATATATAGTTCAAATTGATTGTTCTCATAATAAAATTAAATAAATAATTTGCAGGAGTATAAAAAATACGGTTATATGCGAACTTTGTCCTCCCTTACTTGTTTTCATTGCTTTTCTGTCTATCTTTACCGCAGCGCCGCGCTTAACTGCTTTGGGCTGCTGCAAATCTCTGCAGCGTTGCAACGGAAATCAGCTTCCGCTTTGTTTATTTGCCTTAGCATATGCAAATAATCTGCACTTGTAGTAAATTTCAGCTTGCATTGTCAGCCAGTTGTAAGGCCGTTACAAGCGCACGTGTAGGTTATGCAGCTTCTGCCACCAACAAAGCACTTCACTAACTACCTGTAGACTAGCAGCTCACTTGCTATTTGTTTTTTTTTTTTTACTTTGCTGACCACTTTATCTTTACGTCGCTGACGCAACACGTATGCGCTTAATGACAGCGCGCCAATAGCAGCAACAACATACTTAGCATCATAGGTAGTCAAAGCGAATGCCAACCACATTTCTGTGCGACGGCCTAACTCAGTAACATTTTCATTGCATAACACACACTAATATTGGTTTTTAAAGGTTAGTAAATTTGTTGTGGCAGCTACGTTATTATATTTTTGTGTATTTGTTTACTACTGCCCGGCAGCGCAAAAAGACTCGTTAGTTTCATTTGAAGATGTTACTTTTTCACCAAAAATTCCACTTTGGTTTAACGGTTGCAACGTTTTGGCTTGTCAAAGCATTACAAATGTTGTTGCTTTATTACATGTTGTTATTTGTTTTTATTTCATTCAATTACCGTTAGTTTCTCATATACATAGTATATCTGCGGTGAATTACCATACATTAACAACTGGCGTCTAACTGTTGGCACGAAAAGGTTAAACGTGTTCCAGCTGATGATAGTTCAGCAAATGATTTTTTGAGACTTCTTCACTTTTGATTACTGGTTTGGTTTGTTGCATTTTTTTCACTTCTTTATATTGCTTTTCGTGCAAAGATTTTCGTAGTATAATTGCAATTTGGAAAGGGCAAAAGGTAGCCGTAACAGGTGCAGCTTTAATATAGTATAATCACCTTTGCTTTTTGCAGCTTCGAATTTCACTTTTGCATATCAGCAATCGAACACTACACTTTAGGCTATGGATACAACTGGAATTAATGTGTAAAATTCGTGTGAAAATGGAATTAAATTAGGTGAAGATGAAAATACAGTATTTTTTAATATAACTTTGGTTTTCCCGAGGCAATAACTTTGTTTAAGTTCTTTCGATAATCTTACCATTCTTCTTAACCATCTGAGCACTCAAACGAGAATTGTCGTTTTTCAACTCTCTAACAAACAGATCTCGTTTCTTTTCGACAAAATTTTTGGTCGAAAAGAGAATTATCTTACTTTTTCTATCGCCTTCAAGGTGCTGATCTAGGCTTTAAGCCTAATTCAACCAAAGAAAGCGTTTCCGTTTTTGAACGGATAAGAATCTGGTTTTCTCCGGTTACGTAGACTCGACTGTAGCCATAACGGGACTTCATATTGATCAAACTTTCTTTTCCTTTGTCTAATTTCTAATCCATACAACGAAAGCGACGTTATATTGATGTCCGAGCTCGTTCTCGCTTTGGACCAATAAAAACTGGATCCATCCAGTTACGTAGACCCGACTGTCGACATGACGGGACTACCGATTGAACAATCTTTCTTCGGTAGAACGTATACATTTTTTTGTTCGGATAAAAATATGTATTCATTTCGGTTATGTAGACTCGACTAACGTGGGAATGAGACTTCGGATCAATAGATATTTTGTTAGTTAGCCTACTACTTACTTTGTCTTACTATAAATAAATGACCAATTTTTGGTCATAATAACTGAATCGAAATATTTATTTTCCGTTGTTTAAATTCTAATCCATGCAACGAAAATGAATATACAAGTTCGGCTTAATCGTAGTCGATTCCGTGGACTCGACTGACGTTGTACCAGAATTTTAATCAATATGGTTAGATTTTTGTTATTTAAACTGAGACTATAATTATTTTTACCATAAATAGTTGAAGAATTATTGACATACACAATCTGATGGTTGGTCAGTTCATATACAGTGCCCTCATAAGTAAATCGCATAGTTAAAGATCGTTGATGATTGATGATAATGGATATCCTTGTGCACTTGATAACGATAATTAATCGATTTCCAAATCTTTAGTTAAAAGCAAATCGGAAATCATTTCTAAAGCCCTTGCCTCTTACTAAAAAAATAACTTGTAGACAATCATTTCAATGCAATAAATTATATTGACCAATTTTCTTTAAATGTTTTCTTGGAGAAATATTGAACTTGTGAAACAGTCTTTGAAGTCAATCGAATTTTAGCGTTCTTATTAAATTTTTTATTAATACTACGTCCCCACAGGGAGTTTTATCTTTCCCAATCAACTTACATACATTATATTTGTCCACTAAATCGATATATTGAATTTATTTTATACATGCAAAACGAATAAATCTCTTATAGTCTCTGTAGTTAATCTGTAAAACATACTGCAGACATTATAAACACAGCTGCATTTATTATTATTATTATATGATTTATAACATGGTTAGTCTTTTATTTACGCTAATTTTATATTTTGATTGACACTTGTGGTGTTGCAGAAATGGTATGCTAATTCTAAATTGACAGCCTTGTTTCATGGGCGTTATACTCATATACGGTGTCGCATACAACTCAGTCTACACGAGTCTACTCGTACATCTATTACATATGTCAACTAAATAGGAAATTGTATAAAAAATGATTGGTTTGCTTGATTTGTGTGTGGCTTGATATTAGAATAATTAATAAATGATACTTTCAATATACTTTTAAAATGGTCTTATTATCGATTAATATACTAAATTGTCAATGATGGAATAGCTTTCAATTATTTAAATATTATAAATGGTGAACTGCGTTTTGAGGTATTAGTTAAGGATCCTTTAAAAATAGGTTTGGAGAGCATTTTATAAAATTTTGTATACTCTCCTTGCAATTTTTATATTTCTTATTTATTTTATCATATCAGCTGATTTCGCTGACAACTTCTGACTTCCTACTCCAATAATGCTATTCAACCAATTTGGTACCAGAAACACGTAACCACAGGTCACATTGTTGGCTGGCATTCGTTACATTGTTATTTATTTCGTAATTTTTTTATATATATTTTTTCATTACACAATAATCTTATTTTTATTATTTTTTCTCCTCTTTTTCACATTTATTTCACCAAAAAAATTTATCTTCCACATATTTATACCAAAAATATGCACGATGATGACAACAGGGAAGAGATGCAACACCATACCTGGAAAGGAATCGTGTCGGACGAGATGCCATCGATTCGGCAGCTGCCTTAACCGATATGGGTAAATATTTATTCCGTGAGCGCCGTTTGCCCGTCTACGATATTGCTGTGGCGATAACCAAGTGAGTAAAGCACGCAGAGAATTTACAAAAATAACGAAAAATTAAAAGAACAAAAAAAAAAAATTAACAGTAAAAAAATATAAAAAAAATTAAATGCAAAAAACAATACAAAATTTAAAAATTCAACCCAAAAATAGCGACGCAGCTAAGTAGGCAGGTGTGAAAATTTAATTGGCGCACTTGCTGACAGCTGTCGCTTTAAAACAGCAATTATTTCTCTCCAAAATATTTTTTCTTAAAATTTTCAAACAAACTAAATATTTTCGCCTTAATTTACTTGAAAATATGTCTATACCAAAACACTACTCTTCTATTTTTCCTTGCTATTTAACTATATTTCTACACTTTATTTCGTTTATCGTAAAAATTCAATACTCAAATGTATACATAATACAGGTATGATATGTGTCGAAGACGTAAAGGCGGTCGTTGCACCAAAGGCACAGCGGGTAAAAATCTGAAATCTTCCGTTATTTACAATTAGTTACATAAGTAGTTCGAAATTCGTTTGGAAATTAACCTGAATAATATCGTTGAAGCTTTTTTATGGGGTTTATCGTAAGAACAGCAATTGATGAGAGCGCACACATACAATTATTTCGTGTTAACTGTTAGCGGCAAACATTTTACAGCACATAGTACATGCATTCCAAAAACAAAAACACCAAAATAACAGTAAACATTACAACAACAATATGTAAAAGTGTTTGAAGACACCAGCAACAACATTACATGAGTGCACACATACACAACACACACCAGATTTTATCGCAGCACATTCAAAATTACACTGTTTTTACCAATATCGTAGATTTTATGCATATTTTAGATAACGGTTTTAGTGGTTGTTTGGTATATGTACGTTAATTTGTCAGCCCTAATTTCTTCCGTTTAGTAAATGCTGAATTGTTACAGGTTTAAGCGCTTTTAGTTATAATAAGTCGGTTACGAGATAAAGCTGTGGGCTAATATCGTAAATCTAATATAGAAGCTAACGCAGGAAATTTGCTTATTTTTATATTTAAATGCTTTATGGAGTAAATGGAGTTGGGTTTTATGGATTTTATTAGTGATAACTGCTTTGTGTAGCTAAATATATCGTTTTTAATAAAAACATAATAATACAACTGATTTAAATAACGTAAACGGTTTTAAAAGTTGAAAATATATGAGATAGAATTAATATAGTAAATAGAATATACTATTGGAAAGAAAGATATTTGTTCTATTAATTAATTATTGTCATTATATAGTAATATCGTAAGTTAGGAACTAAATTTGTGAGGGTTTTTAAGAGTTAGTTTTGATATAAATCAAAGAGATTCGAAACATATATTCTTACTGAAATAATCAAAGTTTGGATTTTCACACTTATGTCGTAAATTTGTGATATCGTAATTTTGAAGTAATTTGAAGCATTTTATGAAAAGGTTTATTTAGAAATAATATAAACATTCAAGATTTTGATATGCAAGGTTATATCGTAAATTCTAAATATCGTATTTAGGCGTTTTAAGAAAAATATTTTAAAATATAAGCATTTTATGATGAAATGCAACAGAGAAATATGTATTTTTAAATATCGTAAATATATATCGTAAATTTAAAATTCCAAATTTACAAGTAATTTATTGAAAAAAAAACAGCATCCCAGCGAGTTAGTTTTATTTTGAGACCATTGTGTATACTCTAGAACTGCAATAAGAAGACTTCTTCAATTATCTTCAGTACATTCTACACTTCAACCTTTACTGACTGATTATTTAAAAAATCAACATTATCGCTAAATCTATCAAAACTTCTTCTTTAATATTTTTTTTTTCTTCATAATATAAAATAAGTTACTATAATATCGTATTTAATAATTTATTTTTTTCATTAACTTTAAAAACAACACAGACTTGATATGTGCAGACGTACATCAGCTTATGGTGAATGTAATCGTGGTACAGCAGGTAAATGTCAATATGACAAACACAAAACAAGATGTGTATATAAAGAGAAAGAGGCTTTGAAGCGCAGTAAAAAGCAGAAAGAATTTTACGATTTAAAAATAAATCAAAAACACAAATATCATATAAACTAAATGTCACATCAAATCATTCAAACTGTGTGTAATATTTCTCGTTGTATAGAATCTTAAGCACGTTTCTTCTTAACTATTCTTTACTCTCGCCTAAAACAAAAAGAAAAATGGAGCACGTGATATTCTTTGAAAACTTTTATTTGTAAAATAAAACACAAAATTTTATTTCCCTTTAACTAAACGTGTAAATATGTCGAAAGTGATTAAGCGCATTTCACACGCTTACCGCTCTTCATGTCAGCGATTCGCGCAGCTGATTGTCACTGCTGACGGTATTGTGACACGTTCTTTTCTACAACAAAATTTTATTTTCTTTTTTGAATTCTACTATGATATATGTCTTACTTTAAGCTTTTAATGTACTTTATTAATAAGAATATATACAACCTCCATATACTAATATATATATCTTCAATTTTTAGTATACGATTTTCCCTTATAATGGCTTTATTAAATTATATATATTTATTCGAAAAAAATTATCAATTGCTAAATATCCTTAAGCTGAGTTCACACTGGTTCCACTTTTATGTCTCAAAATAAAATCTTTGAAAGATTATCAAAAATATCAAGTGTATTTCAGGCCAGTTTCTCAAGATTTTTCATTCGAAAAACCATTTCAAAAAGGTCCAATACAAAATATGAAAATAAAGCAATAAGAAAACAAGCTTTTTTGCCAAACAGATTAAAGTCTTAAGCAAATTACTGTCATTACAATGCCGGAAAATATGTCATAAAATGCAATATTTTATTGAAGGAGGGCTACACACTACGAGCGTAAAAGAACCAGTTTTCAGCGATGAAGTTGAATACAAGCGATTAATGAAATTAATAAACTCTTTTTAACGCCTTTTAATGCAAAAAGTTTAAAGAGAAAGAGTAAAGCAATGTAGTCATAAGGCACACAATTGAGTGTTTACATTAAAATAAGCAAAGTTAAAAAATTTTATATTCGAAAAGTAGTTCGAAAGATTCGAAGTTTGTTCGAAAAATTCGAAATGAGTTACACAATTGCGTATTTGCATTAAAAAAAACGAAAATTTAAAAAAATATGGATTTGAAAAGTATTTCGAAAAATTCGATGTATGTTTGAAAAATTCAAAAATGGTTTGAAAAATTCTAAAATGTTTTCTATTGACTTTCAAAAGGTTGTTCGAAAAATTCTAAGTTAGTTCAAAAGATTCGAAGTTAATTCGAAAAAAATTGTAGGTGCTATTTAATCTAGAAATGAATATTTTATATGATAACTTTATACAAACAAAAACTAACCCAAAGTTTTCTTACTAAAACTTTTTTATAATTGCTACTTTGGAAAAGTTGCAAGGTGCGGTTATCTTATTAAAGAACATGTATGTATATAATATTTCGAACTTAAAAATAATAAAAAACTTGCATGAAAATTCGCATTGATCTTATCACAAAAATTCACAGCTTATTTTACAACACATTTGCTTATATATTTGAAAAAAAAACAGTATTAATTGATTGCTGATCGGTGTTCATACTCATATTTTATGTCATAATTGCGTCACGCCTCAAATACATCAACCACCTTGTCACACACACACACACAGAGACCACCACGCACATAGCACAGAAATTTAGATTGGATTACCAGCTTTTTTTTGCGAAAAGCATATGCAATAAACGCCAGCTTGCAGGCATTAAGCAATTTTAACAATTTTTGCACTTACTGGTTTACACAAAGTTATTTCTAATGAAAAAAACTGGTAATTTTTAAGCTAAATTTTTTTTGAATATTTTTTAGTAATGGTTTCGGTTTAATTTTGCGTAAATTGTCAACTTCCTACTGCTTGCTTAGAAACTTACATGCATATTTTTTGGTACTAATTGCTAATTTTTTTTTACATTTTTTTTTCTACGTTCAATCTATTTACTATGCAAATATTGTGTATTTGTTCGAAAAAAAATGCAAAAAAAGGTTTTGCGTATGTTGGCGGTGCCTGCGTTGTGAACAAGCGTTTGGAAAAAGTCAACAGTGTTGCCATCATTGAGGATACTGGCGGTTTCAGCGGTATCATTGTGGCTGCCCATGAAGTTGGACACTTGTAAGTACAATTAAATAACTATAATAAAAAATATTTTTAAAAATTTAAAACTTAATAAAATCTTCACAAAAATATTATTAAAGCTTATTTTAGAATAAATATATATTTTGAACACATATAGTAAGAAATCCATTATTTCAATATTAAGCTCGGATTTAAGTCAAATATACACTATTTTCTTCGATAAGTTGCTGCCATTTTGAGGGTAATTCCATAATGCCACCCTCAGAGAAACCCTCGTCTATATTGGCAAAAAATAGGTCCACATTTTTACAAGCTTCTCTTGAGGCGAATTTTTCACCAGAAAAACCATTCGTCATAGACTGAAACAGTTAGTAATCACTTGGTATCAGGTCCGGACTATAAGTTGGACACATAAGGACATCTCAACCAAGCTCTCGTAGCTTCTGCCTAGTCACTAACGAGGTGTTTGGGCTGACCTTGTCCTGATGGAACACTATTCATTTCCTATTGGTCTAGGACCATTTCTTCCAGGCGATGTCTTGTTGACCATATTCCGTGTTTTACGTTAATCCATTTTTTGTATCCAGCCTTACTTAAAAGGTTCCAAACAGTTTTCTGTACAATATTTAGCTTCTGGGCAATTAAAACATTGCTTCGGCTCGATTTTCGTTTTTTTTTTTTGTCGGTATATTCGATAATTGGCCTTCTAGACCGTGATACATCTCTGTCATTAAATTTACCGGAATAGACTCGATGAAACCAAAAATTCAAATCTTCATTTTGATCTCACGAGAAACGATGAAATCAGTTGTTATCGATAACTCACTGCTTGAAGTTTACTAACATTACAGTACAGGGTGTTTCATAAAAGAAACATTTCTACAAATTTAATCACAAATTGTTGCATTAAAAAAACGAAACAACAACAACACACCCATGCTAAAAACACGAAAAAACACTTGACAACGTCGCTAGCCAATCGCCTAGCCTAACTATTAAAGCGATTTCCGCTGTCACTAATGACATATGCGCATTAACATGCAGAGAAACTCGTTTGCATATCCTACGCCAGCAACTAACTTAAGAAATAAATAACACGCTTGAGTATGGTATTTTGCAAAATTAAGAAAGAAAAAAACAGAAAAAGACATAATTATAACTGTAAACTATATAATTTTTGCACAACACAACACACACGCCTTACGTTTAAACATTTATGTCACATATAGGCTCGGCGCCGTGCACGACGGTTCACCACCACCCAGCTACCTCGGCGGTCCGGGTGCGCAACGCTGCCGCTGGGAGGACGGCTATATAATGTCCGATTTAAGACACACCGAACGCGGTTTCCGGTGGTCACCATGCACCATACAGAGTTTCCATCACTTCTTGAAGTGAGTAGCGCGCAATAATGTAGAAATTAAATTTATATTAAAATTGTTTTTCGTTTTAATTTCACAGCGGCGACACCGCCACCTGCTTGCACAATGCACCGCATGAGGATAGCGCGCTGGGCCGCGCTTTGCCCGGTACACTGCTCTCGCTGGACGCGCAGTGTCGTCGCGATCGTGGCACGTACGCCTGCTTCAAGGATGAGCGCGTCTGCGCGCAGCTGTTCTGTTTCGATGCGCAGACGGGCTACTGTGTGGCATATCGACCGGCCGCAGAGGGTTCGACATGCGGCAGTGGGCTGGTGAGTAATTGCTTTGAAGTGTCGTAAATTTTAAACATTTTTTAAGGAGTCTATTAAATATAAAAAAATTAAATTTATAAACAGATTATTTAATAATAATATGAATTAAAAAATTCGATATTATAAAAAAATTTGAGTAAAAAAAAATTAAATTTTTTTATTTTTTTGTAAACTATAAATTAAATTTTTTTATTTTTTTTTATTTTAAATTATAAAACGTTTAATATTATAAAAAAACAGAAAATTTTAAATTGTGTAGTAAAAAAATTTAAAACTTAATTTTGTTATTAAAATTTAAAATTTATATTATACTTAAAAAAAGTTTGCGTTTATAAAAATTTGTACAAAAAAAAATTATAAAAATATATACATATTTATATAATTATATATACATATTTATATAATTTTTTTAATTAAAAAAACGTTTGAAATTAAAAAAGCAGGAAAGTGTAAAAAATTTAAAAAAATTTCTTAAAAAATTTAAATCTTAAAAAAATTTGTTTATAAAAATTTTAAATTTGTAAAAAAGGATCCTAAAATTTTAGATTTGTAAAAAAACATAGAATATAAAAAATTTCAATTTTCAATTTCTACACTAGACATGTCTGGACGGTCGGTGTACACCACTCACTTCCAATGTCATACCAGCTTATCGTTCTTACAAGTAAGTACACGCTTTTTCAACTCTCCAAATATAATATGAGAACGTTTATAGTTCTTATCTTAGCGTAAATGAGAGAGAACTAAATTATTATTTTATTAAAAAGATTTTTTTTAAATACCGAAGAGCAATTTTTCTGTAGTATTTAAATATTTATTATTTTTGTAGTTGATAATTTTTAATTTGGTAAAACAATTTCAACTTATAACGGTATTGGTCATTGTTACTACTATGGTGACTTTTACAGTTATAAAATAACGGTTTACGTTAGCTATAAATTAAAAATCAAATTTTTAAGCAATTATATATATACAGTTAGTGGGGTTTTTTGTTTAACAGTTTTTGGTACAAAATTGAAATGCATAATTTTTTGTTGTACAAAAACAAATTTACTGCCTATAAATGAACGAGTTTGGTTAGCAAAATTTTTTATAGTAGCATATACATAGTTTATGCCAAATGTACATATATACGTTTTCTAAACACTATATTTACACTTATTTACCTATACATATATATATACACTTACACTAAAGACACTATTGATATTAAAATTGAATTTGTAAATTTTTGTATATATATGTATGTACATGCCTTATGTTTGTAAATTGTCTTTCTTAAATAATCCAACCAAATTTTTACATACCCAAAACCACAACAACAATTACAAACCAACAACTGCTTAACAACAACACAAATTACAACTCTAAACAACACAAAAAACCAATTCCCGTAAAACAAACCAAAAAAAAACCAAAACAATCGATAACATTGCAACACCGTTAACACAAAATTAAATCGAAAAATCAAAATTATACACAAAAACAACAACAACTGTACAGTGACAACAACAATAGCGCCGAGAATACTAGTAGTGAGGAAGAAGATGATGAAGAGGAGGATACCGGTGAGAATATAAGTAGTGAAGAAGAACAGGATGCCTTGGCTAAGAATAATGCGGTGGAAAAGACCTCACGCGTTATTGACGACACTTCCGATCCAAATCGTGTTACAACAAAAACAATAACCACTAGCAATACGAATACACCGACAGAAACCAACTCACGCACCACAATCACCTTGGAAACACACTCTAAACACCGTCACAACAACAATAACAACAACATCAACGAACAACAACGGCAAGTGCAACAGGGTACTTTAGAATTTTTAGCCAGGTTTTTAGCACAGAATCCACAATGGCAACAGCTGTTGGGACAAGCGGCACAAGTGAATGCGCTGTCCGGTGCGGCAACAAATGAAGCCGATGTAGCAGCGAAAGAAACGCCGCCGCATATAAAGGCGGAAGTGGTAGATAAAGTGGCGTCCGAGCAAACGCAGCACGCAGAGTTGCCGCCGGGCGCAGTTGTGGTGCAGACTAGCGTGAGCAGTAGCACGAGTAGTAGTAGTGGAAGTAGTTTAGGGAGTAGTTATTTTAGGAGTAGTAGTAGTGATAGTAGCGCGGAGCAACAGGAAAGATATGAGAACAATGTTGAGAGGGTTAAAGCTGAAATTATGCACTTAAAGACCAATCAAAAGACGCTTGAAAATCAGAAAATAGTTGTTGAGGATACTGCAACATTGAAAATTGCTAAAAATATTGAACGTAATATTGATAATAATAATGAAAGCAAAGTACGTCCACTAGCGAACGCAAATGAGCTGCTAACACAATCCAAATCACAACCAATAATCCAAACACAACCACAACACCCACACACAACAACAATATTGGCCACTAAATTAACACAAATTCAACAACGTAAAGCAACAACAACAACAACACCAACATCGACAACCGCACAACCTAACCTCTTTCAAATTTACACGCATGAATTACGCAAACAATTACAATATTATTTAGGTTTTTTGCGAGCGCACAGTGGCGATAGCGTCAGCGCTGGCGACAGTAGTAGTAGTAATCGTAAACGTACAGCAACCGTTTTAAAGCATACCGTTACAAACAACACAAATCATTCAAATTATAGCAATACATTGAGTGCGGCGGCCAAATTGCAACAACAGACAGCGTTCAATCACAACAACAACAACAATGAAGATGACATAGAAGACAACGAGGACAATTTGAATGACAGTCAGGCGGACGTGGATGACGACGCGAGCAATGAGGCAATTGATGATAAACAACAGAAACGTAAGTTTAATACAGCAACAACAATAAGCGTGAATGCACAACAACAACACACACAACGCGCACAACAAGCGTCGCCACCGTCAGCGCCAACGCGCAGCAGCATTAGCAGCAGCAGCAGCAATGGAGGCGGAGCTGTAATCAATAATAACAACAGTAATAATAATAAAGCGTTGCAACGTCCGGCGACATTTATTGATGCGTATTTGAAGAAATTGCAAGCGCTTAATGCGCCAACAGATACAACGGCCACACTGACGGCCACAACCACGAGCACTACAATGTCGACATCGAGTGTGGTGGGTAGTGGCGGTGTCGGCAAAGCAGTACGTGTAGCCGTTACGCCTGAAAATGAACCGGTGGTGAAACGTGCGCCGGCGGAAACATTCGGCAGTCAATTCCTTAAACGTACGCAAAATTCATTGAATAGTAGAGGTAGTAGTAGTAGTGGTGTTGATGGTAGTGTTGGTAATAGTAGCGATAGTAATAACAACAGCAACAACAACAACAATCAAAATCGAAATCACAAAAAACTTACACGCATTTCAAGTCACAATACTGCTGTGGCCAACAGTCGTACATCATATGATGATGATGATGATGCACAAGTTGTTGTGAGCGATGTGACGACACACATGGCGACAACAACGCAACAACCAGCATATGTGACAAATTATTTAGGTGATAATACGAATAATTTGCCAAGATTGCTTGAACAGCAACAACAACAAGAACAACAGTCATCCTCAACAACAACAACAACAACATCCTCTCAACAACAAACAACACAACAAAAAGAACATAAAGTCAGAACACAAAAACTAATACGTCGTCAATTGTTGCGTACGCAAATCAAATGAAGATGACATACATAATGTTTGTGCGTAAATGACGCAAGTGACGTAACATTGTTCTGCTATAAAGCACAATATTTAGTTTCTAGTTCTATTTATATATTTAGCATTTAAAACGTCAAAAAGGATTACATTTCTTACTCACTTTATGCGCGTTGCATTGCGCAAAAACACGCACACACACTACTATACGCCACTACACACAGCGTTAGCAAAACAGTACAGTTCTCAACTTGTCAGATACTCACTGACAATCAGCTGCTTATTTTCGAATTTTTTGTCAGTTAGCACAAAAGCTAATGTTTTTAGTACGTCAAAAGCCACGAAAAATGTACCAGTTATGCTGCTTGTTTAGCGTTTACGCTGCCTAAGCGTTTTGCACTAAATCAACAACGCTCACATGAAACTCGCACACGCTTCACTCGCTCAAAAGCATTGCAAATAACTACACTGTTACTGTCGACTTCCGTTACAAATCTACAAAATGGCGGTAAGCAAACATGTATTACACGAATTCAATATAATTTTGGATACGGCATGCATTAGCCGGGGAGAGTTTAGTAATCATTACAATTAAAATAATGGTGTACTCATGGAATGCAACGGAATGTAGTACACAGTTAACGGAATGCTTGCAACATGCTTCATATAGTAATGGAAAAAATGCAACTAACCGTTATTACTTACGGCATGGTAATCAGTACAATATTAGAAAACATTGCGCATGGAATTAGGTACTTAATATAATTGCGGCATGCGATTAATATTTATGCGGCTATAAGGTGTAAAGCAAATTTGCAGCGTTGAAACATTTTGACGCACATTTTTACTGGTTAAGTGAAAACTAACAAGCATACCGCTGCACCGTAATTTTTAAATAAAGCTATAAAATTAGCTTTACTTACTTTGTAGTTGGATATATTTAGTACTGCTTCTGCCTGCGTTAAATATTATACGTTTGCTTCAACATTTCAAAAATTGGTGCTAATTTACTAAAGTCGGCGCGCATAAGTCTCGTTTGCTTGGTATAATGGTAGTGCAATATGCGTACGCTACGTTTTAACATATATTTTTACAATTGACTGCGTAATAAATTGAACTTGCATCCGATAATTTAATCAGCGTTAACAAAAAAACATATTATTGTAAACTTACATATGTCTGCATGTCATATGTGTTTTACAAGTAATGCATTAGTACACAATCGTAATTAAAACAAATTGCATAACGCAGCACTCATTTAGACATAAATAAACAAACAAATGCAAAATGTGGCACAATCACTTGTCAACAGTTTGCATGCATTCACTTAACACAATTTTATTGAGTTGTTTCTATTAATTTTTCATCTTCTAAACTCTATTTGTTGCTATTAATTCTTCTGCTCTTTCTTTTCATTTCATATTTGCTCATACATTCTACGTCATTTGAGATTATAGACGTTTCCCTCAGAAAAATTTAAATATAAACAGTAGTCGAAGTTCAGCTTAGTTGAAGTGAATTCCACCCCTTCATACTTAAAATAGATCTAAATATAAATAGGTACAATATTTTCTTAATTATAAACTTACTCCACTTAAGTAGCCGCTCCTAATTAAATATACCACTTCTGAGTTTTGCCGTAACAGCAAACGAACTGTCCGTCGACCGTTCCACAATGCAATCCAACAGCATTGTGTCTTATTTCAATAAATAAAATACAATTTACACACATATTTTTTCGCAATCATTCTCAATTAATACAACGTCTGTTATTTCCTTGCAAACATATAAATTTCACTAGTTTTCACTTTATATCGCTTCAAAATGCCGCAAACACCATTAGTCTTATTCCAATGAATACTTAACACTTTCCACAAATATTCACACAGTCAATGCAACGGCATTTGTACATACACAAATTGCACTAATTTTCACAATATTTAAACAAATTAAAACACATTTAAGCAAAGAAATTTGCAAGCATTTACATTGACGCGGAAGTTCGCCGTTTATTTTTCGCAATGTCAATTCAATTTTCATGTTCTACACTATTCTTCCACCGGTATGAAATACAAGGTCACACAAGTGAAACAAAATATTTAAAAATATTATACTTACATTTGCATTTACACAAAAACAATGGAACTCATATAAAGCCACAACAAAAACACTTTACACCAATTTCACCAACACCCACAACACAACCATATGCAACACAACAACACTTAATATCTGTAAACATGTAGCATTAGCTAATCCATCATATATTGCATTACTAAATCAAAAGAAATAAAAAAAGGATTGAATGGTGAAAAAAGCATTAAAGAACATTAAACAGTAGTACAACTAAAAAGCATAAAATCCATACATTATCACAAATGCATAGAATTAAAGCGAAACCACATACATATCAAGGCATTTAAGGCGCATATTAAAAATGCATAAAAGAAATTCAAAAATTGGATATGGATTTTTTCTGATCAACTTCACAACAACAGCAGTCGGTGTTTGCAATTTTTAGCATATAATACATACAAATTTATTTAGTTTAATTATTGGAACAATTGGATTATATACTTACATATATAATAGCAAAGCGACTGGATCGTGGCAAATATGGTTATCAATTACAGCGCTAAGGAGAAGTATAATATAAACACGCACAATCACATACTTTTATGGATATTTGTTATAATGCAACGCAAAGACAAAACCAAAATTTCGCATATAATATTATAAACTTTATAAGAAATCATAAAAAATTAATATAAAATTATAAACAAAATTCAAACTCGTCAACTAAAAAATACACATAAAAAAACATTTTAATTTGCATTTTGAATGTAAATTAAAGTGCAAAACTAAAACCAACATCATCTTGTACTACGAAATTTTGCATGACAGTGGCGGCAAATACACATCACACATCATAAAAACCAAAAATTTTATTTAAATAATTTATTAGAGTATATTTACTTAACAATTTATACAAAAATATAAACAATTCTGGCTTCATTAGTAACAAACATACTTGCATTTCTTTATATGCATAACGTTTAATTCATGTTTATTTATTCTAATTTTTTTATTTATTATAAATTTTTATTTAATTTTTATTTTGTTATTATTTTATTATTTTTCGTACATATTTTTATGATTTGCGTAATTATTTCAAATACATTACACATTTTACATTTACTGACTACTTTCGATTTTCTTTCATTCATGTTACCCTGCATTTTGTACGTTTACTAATTCTCTCCGTTTCCTTTTTATGTGCGCGCTGTGCAGTGGTTAACTGGAAGGCGTTTCCCTTTCGTAAAGATTAGTTCCGTTGCTGACTGAGTAGACGCAGCTACGCGTTTTATTTGTTAAATATTTTACAACTGAAGAGCCTTTAATTTGAGTAAATACAAATATGCAGCGTATACTACAAACAACAACAAATTCTGGCAGCGACAGCAGCGGTAACACATAAACGAGCATCTCAACACAACCACAACAATTAACAGCCGTATATTATTGTCGATATAAACACATATTTAGCAAATGAATTACGTACTAGTATATTTAAATTAGACAGCTTGCAAAAACATAAAAAGAACAACTCATTGCCATTTTCAAATTCTACAAACAAATATTTGCATAATCACATTTACATTTTTTTGAAAGAATATAGTTGCAATTAATGCATGAAATTTGTTAAAGCAGTTAAAACTTAAATTAAATGAGAAAAAACGCATGAATTCATACAGCGCCACACATACATGCATAAGCAATTACATCAAAACAAAATCGTTTTCATTTTTCAGCCAACACATATCCATATACTACCCAAATATGTACTTAAGCATGTAATTATGTATGAGCAGTAACATTTGCAATGTTAAAGTAGAAATTAAAAGCATCCTTCAAACATACACACACACACTTGAGTGCATCCATATTTAAATATTACATACGTACTTTAAAAACAAGCATAGTTAGAATTTATTGTTTTGTTTTAGGTTTTAATTATTAATAAAACATCTATATATATATTTGTAAATTAAAGCATAATTCTATTTAATTTAATTGTATTTTTTAAATAAATTTTATGTTTTTTTGTTTGTTTATTTGTTAAAAGCTGTATAAGCGTGAATAAATGTAGATACATATATATGTAAAAAAAGAAAAGAAAATTAATTAATTTAAATTATATATATTTGAATAAATGGTTTTGCGCATAAACTAATAACTCATATTTTGTAAAATTCATTATATATTGTTAGTTGCAAGCAGACGCCTTCGCATATGAGAAGAAAAAGCTATTAACAAAATTTCATTAGTACCTACAGCTTATAACACACATACATACACACATACAATTCATTGACATATTGTTTAATTGTAAAGTTTTATTGTATCGTAGACTCATATTAAACAAATACACTAAGTGAATATTTAATAAGTCTAATTTACTGTGTATGTGTTATGTCATTTGACATTGTAGGTAGCAAGGCGTGGTGAGGATATATATGTTACATTCATACATATATATAGCTAAATATATTAATTAAAATAAAATTATAGTTAAATGCGAAAGAATGTGAAAATCATAAATTTAGAGTTTGTAAAAATTAAAACTTTGTTGAAAATAAAATTTGCTTATTGATACATCTGTATATTATATGTATTAAATCACTTTTTTCATTGTTATGATTGTGGAAATATGCAAATTAGTAAGTATTGAAGAAGCTTTGCCGATTCTTAAATTTAAGTTTTTTGGCATCACAAGGAACTGTCCTTAATAGTCAAAGTGTGTTTCGTTTTGGGGAACAGCCATCGAGCATAACCTAAGTATTGAAGCAGATAACAACTCTGCAGCTGGAAGCATTACAAAAATCTCCAAAAACTGTTGTTTATTTTTTATTTGTACATTAGAAATTAGAGGTTATCATCATGCTGTTTAAAGGACGATGATCATTAAAACAATACCCAAATAATTTTGTTGACAGTCTTTGGAGAAAACTCCGCGACCGTTCCGGTTATGTAGACCGACCGTCGCAAGAACCGTCGAATGGCCGTTAAATAGAACGAGCTAAATGAAATATTCCGTTCTTTACCAACTCCGAAATCACCAGAGTTAAACACATTTTTCGATCACCTATTGTCTCTTGGCGTTCAAAACATGCTTGATTAAGTAAGCCATCTTTATACACACTCAATATATATGATTCTACAGATCAACCAGACCAAGTAAATTCCTTCTATATACATTTATTTTACTGTGCTTAAGTGAAAATTAATATTCAATGTGTTAATAAGACAGCATGAAGACGAAATTCAACCATTCTGACCATTCAAATACGCACTCATTCCAATCCCTTCTTTAAATCAGGTATCTTAATAGTCACTCTTATCCTTTCACCTCTACCCAAGAAGTCATCAATATCGATTTGATCATGTAAATCATCGCTGTAAGTATACAAATTGTAAAACGCTGAAGCAGCTGTGGCTATAAATAATGCACCATCGTTAACATCATTTGTGAATGTATAACGTGTGCCCATTATGCCGGCCAACAGAAGTTCAGTAGACAACTGAAACAAAGGACGTGGCGGATCTTTTGAATTCAAATATGCACCATAACCTAAAACACCACCAACAACGAAACTTGCGCCCAATTGTATAAAAGAGTCTGAAAAATGATTTTTATATGTATTAGAACAAATCTCTTTTTAATAATCCATTATTTACCATTGTCCATAGCTTTCACAACGCCGAACGCGGTGTATGTGCCGGCCAGCAGAATGCCCATTATGTCAATTGGCATTCTTATTTGTTTTGCATTGCCGCTTTCACAACAAATGTGTGAATTGTTGATTCAATTAATTGACAGTACAATTTAAATAAAGCAAATATTGTATAAAAAATTAAACTGAGTTTTGATTTCGTGCCTGTTGTGTTGTAAGTATAAACAGTCTTCGTGTTTAAAAAATTGCACCTTTAGTTTAATGAGAAAGTCTTAACTCAAAGTACAATGAATGAAAAAATTATATTAAATATAACAAGCAAAAATGTTAAAATCTTTATTACCATTGTAAAATTATAATAAAAATTTCAAATTTTAAAGTACAAACTCCTAATCAATTAACCAATTACCAAGTTTAATAGAATGTGACAACTAAGTTCATTTGTTAGCGTTTATAACTAATTATATTAATTATAAACAAAATATATAAACGCCTCAGCAAGATATTGTGTGAGTATGAAAACGGCAAGTTTTTCTGCCAGCACTTAACTGCAAACGTGCATACTTATTTACTGTTGTCTTCCTGGTAACAAGTAACGATTGTAAGTTACTAAATTTCGGAGTATGGCTGCAACAGATATCATGCAAATCATGCCAGCAGGCATCAATTTACCAGAACGTTGCCAACGTGCGCCCATGATGCCGGCCAAAGTCACAGCGGTACCCAATTGCAAGAGCGGACGTGGCGGTTCCTGTGAATTGAAATGTGCACCAACACCGAGAATGGCACCGAATGCCAAACCAGCACCTAATGACGGTATGGAACCTAAAATTAAAAGAAAGCTTAATGAGTATTATTTATACATACTCATATACAAAGCAATAGATGATGCCATGGGCATGAGTTGCACAATCTTTCAACATGTTCATTAGCGCTTACCGGCTTTAACATAGCCTACAATACCGCCAGCCGCAACGGTGGCAGCATATAAGAAACCAATCAAGTCTGTTGGCATTTTGACAACTTTAATGTTTTAGTAAAATATAAATTTTAACAAAATATAGTAAAATATGAACTAGTAAAAGCACAATAGTTAATCTGTAGTGTTTGTAATCAAGTGTAGAGTTTTTAGTAGCGAAACAACAACAAAACAATCAAAGGGTGATGTGAGGGATTTTTTATTGAGTAATTTTAGATGAAGATGAAATTTAAAATTTTAAAATATTAATCATAAATTTAAATTATGCAATTTATTATAAAAAAATAACTTACTAATTTGAAAGATGTATGTAGATACATTTCTTTAATTAAAATCCTTTTTTTTAGTGCGTTCAACAAATATTTTTGGCATAAACAATTTAAATTTTGTATTAATGTTATTTCACACATGTGGCAGCACCATGTTTCATGTATCATGTATCATTTTGTTTCAGCTTTGTTCGACTGCAACGCTGAACACCGCCATTTATAATTTTCAGTGGAAGTCTTCATGTGGTGTTAGGAAAAGTTCCGCTAATTTATGAAAAAGTATTAAAATATACAATATATATTTAACAATTTTAATATAAAAAAGTAAAATATATTCCTTACTTTGTGTAAAAGTGTTATTTCACCACTTTAAATCTGTATATCGTATAAAAGTGCGTATCTATACTTGAGCAAATTTTTTTTCTGAAGCGGTAGTGAAAAAATTTTCAAAGGCGTAAAATGAGTGAATTTGCTGGATCACAATCTAATTTAAATCAATCGCAAGCATTTGCGGCCGCATTGCAGCGTGCTAAGCAGGTAAATTTTATAGAAAATTTATATTTTTAAGAAATCAGTTTCTATTCCGAAAAATTGCCACACACACACACACACACATGTATATTTAGATAGCCGCAAAGATACAGCCAAATACCGCACAACCGAGTGGTGGAGGTTCATCAAGCGCTGGTATCTCACCACCATCAGGCCTTGGTTTTAAGCGTAACCACGATGATAGCGATTCGGGTCCGGAAGCAAAACGTTACACCAGTCCTGGCAATGATTACAACAATTCCAACGGTAGCAGCGTGGGAGGTGGCGGTAGTAATGCCGGCTCGACAAATATTTCTCAAGCACTCGCACAAGCCACCGCTGTGGCACAGCGTTTAGCCGCTACAGCTGGCACAACTGTAGAAGAGCAAATACGCATTCCGGAATCGCTTGTAAATTCGGTATTGGGACGTGGCAGCACTGAAACTATTACACAAATTCAGGGTGAATCTGGTTGCAAAGTGCAGCTATCGCAGGATCAAGGTATGTAATTATTATGCTACAAACAAAATAATATAAATAAGCAAAATGCAATTTATTTTATATCAAATATAGACCGCGTCATAACGCTACGTGGTTCGCGCGAGACTGTTACTAAAGGGCGCGAATTATTCCAACAATTGTCGAATCGTAATGGCGGTGGTAACATCGAAGTGGTATTGACTATAAATATGCCACCACCAGGGCCTACAGGTTTCCCACCGTACCAAGAAATTATGATACCTGGTACGAAAGTCGGTTTGGTAATTGGTAAAGGTGGTGATACCATAAAACAACTGCAAGAGAAGACAGGCGCAAAAATGGTTATAATACAAGATGGACCAAACCAGGAAATAATTGTAAATATATTTGAATAATTTTTTTAGTTTATAGTTTGCTTAAGTTTAATTTTTTTGTTTTTTTTTTTAGAAACCGCTACGAATCTCTGGAGATCCACAAAAAATCGAACATGCCAAACAAGCTGTTTTAGATTTGATAGCACAGAAAGATTTACAAGCAGCTGCGCTTGCAGCACGTAATAATGGTGGCAGCGTGCAAGGTGCTGGTTCTGGTGGTAGCGGTGGCTATAATTTTGGCAACACTGGCGAACAGTGTGAAGTTTTTGTGCCGAAAATAGCAGTAGGTGTTGTTATTGGCAAAGGTGGTGACATGATACGCAAAATACAGACTGAATGCGGTTGCAAGCTGCAATTCATACAAGGCAAGAATGATGAACCCGGCGATAGACGTTGCCTCATACAGGGTACACGACAACAAGTAGATGACGCCAAACGCATGATTGACGGACTTATTGAGAATATGATGGTGAGTAGTTTAGTATATATTGATATACTAAAATTAAATTTTAAATTTTATTAAAATTCATAAAAATTATATAGACATTATTTAAAATAAAAGAAAAAATTTGTTTGTGTGTGTTTGCTTACAGCAACGACAACAACGAAATGCTAGCGGCGGTAGCAATGGCAATATGGAAGGTAATAATTCCAATTACGGTTATGGCTATGGCGTAAATCATGCACAACAGCCGCCACGTGAAGAAATAACATTTATGGTGCCTTCATCAAAGTGTGGTGTAAGTAAATTATGCTTAAAATTTTTTAATATATTTGTATACTGACTTTCAATAAATGCTTGTAGATTGTTATCGGTCGCGGGGGTGAAACGATCAAGCTAATAAATCAGCAATCTGGGGCATATTGTGAAATGGATCGTAATGCTGTAAATCCGCCATCTGAGAAGCTATTCAAATGCAAAGGCACCTCGGAACAAGTGGAAGCTGCACGTCAAATGATAGCCGAAAAGATTAATATGGAATTGCCGATTATTTCACGTAAACCCATTAGTGGCAACATTCCCGGACAACATAACAACCAAGGTGGTTATGGACAGAATCCCATGCAAAATGATCCCAATGCCGCAGCGGCCGCATACCAACAGCAATGGGGCGGTTATGCACAAGGTTGGGGCGATCAAAGTCAGCAACAACAAATGATGATGGGCGGTGCAGCTATGGGACAAAATGCAGGTGCAGCAGCTGGTGGGCAAGCTGATTATTCTGCACAATGGATCGAATACTACAAGTATGTTGGATGCAATTTATTTTGTGTATACTTAATGTTAATGAATAAATTGAAAATATTTACAGATCAATGGGCTTGATGCGTGAAGCTGAAATGATAGAACAGCAGCTGAAGGCTAAACAAGCTGGTGAGTACATACATACATAAGCTAGTGGAAAAGTGGAACATATTTCAATGTATAACTGCCCTTTTTAGGTGGAAATGCCGGTCAACCAATGGGTGGTATGCCACAACAACAGCAAGCACAACCGCAACCGCAACAACAGTCACAACAACAACAAGGGCAACAAGGTGCCGGTTCAGCAGATTACAGCGCCCAATGGGCTGAGTATTATCGCAGTATGGGCAAGATTGCCGAGGCAGAAGCAATCGAAAAGCAAATGAAGGTTTGTTCGAAATTTATTAATAACTGCATCTATATTTTATTAAATCAATGTGTCATAATCTCCATACAGCAAGGACAGAATGGTCAATCAAATGCAGCTGGTGGTGGCAGTAATAATCCAGGCAGCAACAGTAATGCTGGCAGTAGTAGCGCGGGTGCCGGTAATCCCGCTGATGGCAGCAACAACGCAGCGTTGCAAGGTATGACACCCAGTCAATATGCGCAGTATTCACAGTACTATGCAGCGGCGCAAGCGAGTCAGGCGGCAGGCGGTGCTGCACCCGGCTATCCACAAGCGGCTTATGGGGGTTATGGTGCACCCGGAGGTGGTTATCCAGGTGCGCCACAACCCAACATGCAGCCCGGTAATATGGGTGGCGGACCAAGTGCCGCCGGTCCGAATAAACAAAACAAAGGCGACCAGAAGTAAATGACATAGTCAATATTATGCATGAGAGTGTGGAGCGGAGAGAGGAGTGGAGTGGTGGCAGCGGCAGCAATGTAGATGGAGCAGCAGTTTGTGTATCCCGAGAAATTGGAAGAAATTTGAGAATGTTTTTTTCATATTAAAGCAGTTGCATGTGGTGAGTTGTTATTGTGTATATGTTAATGAATTTTCATATAAATTTATATATATTTAAAAGTTTAAAATGCTTCTTTGTGAAATTTGCTAAATATTTGCTACATTTAATACTGCCATTTTCACTATATTATTATATACAAATTCATTGTTCATCACATTTAAAACTTGTCACTTATAATTATGCCTTTATATATTTATATATATAGATACCTATATATATATATATTTATATTTTCAAATCGATTAATTCCTTTACACTTTACTATTTGGTAGATTGCGCCTTATTACAATTGACAACCAATTTACAAAGTTTTATATATAATCTTTTTTTATTTGACATTCTCACCATTTACTATATTACTTACTGTTGTTTCAATTATTTGTTTCTAAACATATACATAAATATTTATACTATTATTATTTGACATGCCTATATAATGAAATATATATATCAACATAAAACATTTTTTGCAGAGGTCACAAATGTCTCAATTACTACTTCTACTACTACTACTACTACTACTACTACTCCTTATCACTCACAGCAAAAAAAAAAGTATATATATATATATATATATATATATAGAAAAGAAAACAAAAAAGTCTGTGAAAATGTGTTGGCGTGTGCGAAATGGTTTAAATTTAATATTTTAAATATATGCATCATATATATATATTTTTAGTTTGTAAGCATAATTTATAGAAACAACAACAACAGCACTATAATACAAATGCAATGCGATAAAAGCCAAACACGCAACTGTAAATCATTGCTACAAACAAATTAAACAAGTTTTGAGTGCAAAAAAAAAAAAAAAAACACAAATAACACAAACTTTGATATAAAATGAAAAGGCCGAAAGAAGCCGAAGGAGAAGAACTTTTGCGCCGTAGTAAAATATTTGCGTAACAAAATACATTAGTACAGTTTTGTTCAATCAAAAGTAACGAAAAGTTAAAAAATATAAATAAAAAATAAACACATTATTAGCTAAATAAATATTTGCAAAGGTAGCGGATTTAGTGAACAATTAACGCTCGTAAATTTTCCACAAAATTAAAAATAATAATAATTAATGCTTGACATAACCTTAAAAAGTAGAAATAATAATAAAAATACAATAAACATCGGCATTAACGGTTTAATCTTTTATAATAACAGCGCAAACAAATAGTAAAATAAAGTTATATTCCAATATTCTTCCAAATGCATCATCTACATCTACTACAACAACGAAATGTTTCCCAGACGCTGGAAATTATCTAAAATATGGAAGAACACACACACACGCGCGCAAACATAGCAAAATGTCAGCCAGCAACTAGAACAAAAGCAACAAGTAAACGCCAACACCCAACACACACTCGACTATTTATATAAGTGGATGCTATTTCCAGCGTGTCCATTAGTTCATTCCCGTTAAATTTAAAATAGAAATGAAAACGAAACGAAAAAATTTTTTGCGTTTTGTACGCGAAACAAGCAGTGCACCGCATGTGGTAAGCTTTGGAATTATAATCAATTTAATTGCTGATAAAATTTATATATATATAATATATAAAACAACAACAATGCATATAAAATTGTACACATACAATTTTCGCATAGTGTATAACGGCATATGTGTGTTTATTAAACATATATAGAAGAAAAACAAGTAACATACATAAATACATAAATAATTTACATATATCTATAAAATGTTTTTTAAAAATGATTATTATTATTGATTGCCTAAAACAAATGCGTCATTTAACGTTTTGCAAATGAAATATGTCTTATGTTTAATTTACTATCTATACCTATATGTATATGTATATTTAAAACATGCAAATTACCCCATGTATGTACAATATATTATAAGAAATTCAATTAAAAAATGCCAATATAATAATAATAATTACATATACATCATAACATATGTATATGCATATGTGCTTATATACGTATATATGTATATTTAAAAAACAAAACAAAAAAAAATCTCTTGATATCTATTTCAATTAATTAGCATTGTAGCGGGTTTATTTACTTGTACACGTGTATGTAAGTGCCACACAAGTGAAATGAAGAATAATCAAAAAGGGCAGTTAAACAAAATGCAAAGTAGTAAAGTAAATGGAGCAGCAACAGCAACACATTGTTGGCAAATTGTTTTAACATTTTTGGTCGAAAAGCAGACACAGACTCTCAGTTGCACGTAAAATTTAATATTTGATTTTTTTTTATTACTTTTTTTAATTTAATTTTTCTTTATTATGTACATATGTGTGTTTAGCGTATTAAATATTGATTTTATATTTTACATATTTTGCTACAAATGTCTATTTACAAAATATTGTTGATTTCCCATTATTATATTTTTTTTTATAATTTCAGTATAAATTTATACTCTAAATATGTATATTTTTTTAAAGCAATACTGTGGCAGAATTTTACTGATTTCCAACATTTTTAAACGCGGCAGTTGGTGCATAATTTTTTGTGTTAAACTCTAATTGCAAATAATTGTGAACTATTTTAGAATGACATGTGTTATAATAATACAGGTGAAATATTTTAGAATGACATATGTTATAATAATACAGGGTGTACTAAAAGTGTTTAACGGAAAATGTTTAATAACATGTGAACGGTTAAATGGTGTTTTCTTAAAATACTCTATATTTTCAAGAATATGAAATTACACAAAAAAAAAATATCGTTCCATACATTTTTTTTATAGTGTTTGTAAAATTTACAATAGAAATTTCAATGCAAAAATTTAGGCTTTTTCTGGACTATAATTTCATATATATTTCATTCGCCGTACAAATACAAATTGTATAATTCTCAACTGGTTTATTGATAACAATAATTGAGCGTTAGAAGTGGTCAAAATTAAAATTTCACAAAAATTTTGTTTATAGATTGTGTTTTTTCTAACTGTTATCTCTTAATAGTCAATATAAAAACATACAAGCAACATTTCTAACCTAAACAAATTTATAAAGCATCCTCCACTTGCCAGTTTAACAACAAAAGACAACACCGATGGGGCTAGAAGACACCAAGAAATACTTAACTCAGAAGTGCAGTTGCAAATTTTAATATGTGCTGGGTTTAAAATTCAAATTTATTTAATTATACTATGATGTACATTATTAAATTGACTCCAATTTGTTGATATATACATGCCTATATACATACATATAAAATTATATTTTTTTAATATATTCCTGCGTCCATACAATGAAATATGCAATATTTTTCGTATAACCAAATTTTGTATGTAATATATTTTCTATAAAAAAGTGAGCTATAATATTTTCTTTATATCTTTTTTTTTTATATGTACATAAATGACCAACCAACTATGGTTTACTGCCCTACGTCCTACGGTACGTTGATTGTGTGCACACACGTGTCTTCAGGTCGTTCGATTGGTGAGCGAAACTAATTCTGTACCATATGAAAGAAAGTAATAATATGTGTGTGGCAAAGTGTGCAAAGTAGAGCATTACATGAAAACAAACAGAAAGAAAGAAAGAAACACGGTTTATGCATACCTTTTCTTGGTAAGATTCATTACATTGCTTAACTGTTTTGATACAAAAACAAACAAAAAATAATATATTGAATTTTATGCATTTTTTCCATATACCAAGTATATACATATATTTAAAAATATTTTTCAAACAAACAGAAATTATTTAACTTTACATACATGCATATAAACAACATTTATATGTATATGAAAATGTGTTTCTCCGCTATATAATATTATATTGAACTGAACTGTTTATATCCAATGAATTTGCACGCACTCTATATACATGTGTGTGTGTGTGTGTGTGTTATTTTTTGTGCGCCATAGTACTATTTACCTAATATAAAAAATACGTACGTTTTTTTTAATTCCTATCTCTACTATATTGGTTGATATGTTGTTGTTACATTTTGTATTGCATAAACATACATAAATCTATTTCCAGTGCCAGTACAGTTTCAGTTAAAATGCGCTAAAGAGTCTACAGCAAACCATAACTATCTACTAGTACACAAGTAGCACTTACCTTCTCTTCACCCAACTGCCAAAAATAAAAAAACAAAATTTCCTACCACTCTACTACTACTACTACCACAAACGTACGTACAATACTAAAAATAGCAGTAACAATAACTACCAAAGCCAAAAGCAATAATGGTAAGCTGCTCTCTGCCTATATATATGAAATAACTTTTTTGAAATTTATGAAATTTTGAACACGTATGTACATATATTGCAATTTTGAAAAATTTATATACCGATTTCACTATATAAAATTGATTGATTGATTGTGCTATAACATTTTTAAACCATAAAAAAAATTATATTTTAAATATATTCAAGTGTCCTTTATTATTATTTTTTTATACATATACAAACCACCATTTCATTATTGCTCATTTTATTACATATATGTATGTATATTATTATTGTTCATAAACCTGAGGTAAATGCGTAAAACAATTTTTTTTTTTAAATTAATGCAAAGCAAAATACATATAGAACAACAAAAAAAAAATATGCGTGAGAGTCCAATTAAAATGTTGCAACATTTTATAAACGACCGTTAAGTATATATAAAACCAATTGTTTATGAAATTTTCAAATAATGGCAAACAAGATATACGTATATTTAACCATTTTACTATTATATTTATATTCAAAACACAAGCGAGTGAAAGTACATATTACTTTCGCTTAATTAAAAACACACAAAAATACAACAACAAAATATAATAAATATTTAATATTAAGCATTTTATGAAATGGCAAAAACAATAACAAATTTTAAAAAACAACAACAACAAATGCAATTGTTTTTGTCAGTAAAAAAATCATAATAATAATAATAATTAATAAAAAAACAATATATAAACACATTTAAAGTGTGTTTCAAAATAGTTTGAAAAAAAAAAAAAAAAAAAACAAATACAACAACAAAGAAATTACATTTAATAAAGCATTGTTTTAACACTAAAAAAAGCAAAACAAATTATTTATATAAATTTATATAAATATATGTATATATAAGTTTTGTATAATTTTCTCAGCATTGAAAATTATATGAATTGCTTATATACATAATGCGTATCCCATGTGTATATGTATGTGTATTATTTAGTTTTGTCTAAAACTACTTTCAGCCGTAGGCAGTGAAGAGAACACAGTCAGTGAGTCGGTCAGTCAGTCAGTCACTTGTCTTGAGCCGTAAGCATTGTGGCACACGGATGGAGTACAACTTGATGAGCAGCTATCTAACGACTGGTACTGCTGTATTATGTAGGTTGTCCAGTGCTGCTACATAGCAATTTGGATTTGTCATTTATGTCTGTATGTGGTATGTGTTTACCGTATGCGCATGCGCGCGTGTTTGACTGCGTGTTAGCTATGTGTGAGTCTCTAGTGAACAGTACCACCCATTTTTTGGCGCCAACATGTAGGTTTTGTTTTTATATGACATACATACATATATTTTTATGCTTAGCATTGCTGATTTACTATATTTGTATCACTATATTGATGACTGTCTATAATTGAAATGCGTACATAACCTACAAATATGTTTTAACTATAGCCTATTTGATTGTTTATGCCATATAATTTATTTTAATGCCAAATTTCAAATTTCCTTAGTTATGTACATATATATTTATTATATATGTATATATATATATGTATGTATAAATATTTCTCGTAGTTTTTTGGCTGCTGTTGCTGCTGCTGTCATGCTAGCTTCCTCTTCCCCCACATTCTGAGCTGCTTTTTGGTTCACGTCAGTTGGCATTTAGACAACGGATAGGCTGGTGTTTTGGTCAGCAATACAGTGGATGCACGTAATTCCTTTTTTGTTGTTTTACTTACATACTTCAATTAATTTTTCTTATTTACCATATATAATTTTATACTGTGCATATTTGCTTTTGTATATGATATATTTATAAACTTTACGAACATAATTGTTGTTGCTGCTGATTAAACATGTCCTAATTGTGGTGTAGACCGTTGGTTTACAGCTTAGGTTTTAAAAAAAATGTCGTATTTCGTACGATGACGTTCCGAAGAGTACATAACCTCATCGTCTGGTGGCGCTATTAGCCAGAGACCAAGGAATAGTTGATACAGTGAATTTCACTGGGCGAATCTTTTCTGAAAAAGGCGAGGACTCTTCTATAAGCTGATAAAATGACCGTTTTCAGAGCTTCAAAAGGTGTAATCTATATTGACTACATAAAAAGGCGTCGCTTTAAAAGATGTTAAAGAATCAATGGATTATATCTAGATCACTAATCCTCCAGTCCCTAGCCAGTATTACATGGGGTAAAGACAAAAAAACGTTGTTTACAAATTAGCTGGCTATCGGTCGGCCAGTCATAAACTACACAGCCCCTATATGGTCGCTTGGATGCAGTAGGAGCCAGCTGAGGAAGTTTCGGACTTGTCAGAATAACGCTCTCCGGATAGCCACAGGTTGCTTCTTGATGTCTTTGGTTGAGCACCTACACAATTAGGCTCGTATGTTACCTGTGAAGGAGCATAACGAAATGCTCTTCCGACAGTTTCTGTTCGTATGCTTTCTTAGAAATCATCCCTGCAGTCTGCTACTGGAAGCCGAGCCGCGTACGAGTGCTCTCAAGAGTACTTTCCTCAAATACGTCGACGACATACAGGACTATACCGACCGGAAATCGGATGCGACAAACTTTCGACAAACACTGAACGCCATTCACAGAGGAGCCATTAACACCTTTCGACCCTAGATGACTTCGATGATAATTAGTCTAAGCATGCCGGTTCAGTTAATTCTCTATATCCGATACGTTGTTGCCAAGACACTAATTTGACTTCCTTTTTATGCACTGTTATTGTCAAAGTTAAAGGTCTAATTCCTCAGTTTTTTCGAAGGTTAAAATATCATTTCCCGCTTCACTTGTTTCGGGTACTTTTCGATTACTTAAACCCCGGCTCTTGTGGGAACGACATTAAAAAACGTCTTACCTTTGGAACCGTACTCGGAAAACCCCCAAAAAATTAGAGAAAATATTAAAACCAGTGTCCTTATTAGCGAGTGAGTGCTTAAGAGAATTGTAGCGCACATTGCATATAATTTTTTGGGAAGACATTTTGGAATATTTAGATTTAAGATTCTTAACTTTACAGCGTATTGAAGAGTGTCGAACTGGAGAAAGTGAACAAATGGACAAGTGGAACGGTAAAGTAAGACGAAATATGGCCGTGACAGTTAGTAAGTATGTTTAGCGGATTTGGAAGAAGCACAGAAAGTTTGAGCAAAATAAGAAAATTATAAAAACAATTTATTATTTTTAGAAAAATTATTTCTCAGCGTGGTTAGAACGCAATATTTTATATTATATTTGTTTCAATAGATATAATAATGTGTTGCAATTTTGGTAGCTTTGGGATAAAAAATTAAAAATCTATAAACCTATGCATTTTTTAAATTATATCTACATGCCTAAAATGTGTATCTACTTTCAGAGTGACCAGCACAACCACATACACAAAAATTGAATTCTTTAAAAATGTATATTTTGGTAATATTTACCTTAAAAATTGTATGTAGTTTCAATGCAATTTCACTATACATATACATGTGTACATAGATTTATCTGCATATTTGTTGAAAATATTTAATGAAAATTGATAGTTTCAAATTTCATATTTCTTTCAGCGCAGGCGCACACACGCCTACAAGTGAATATACATATATTACATATTGTTATTTACCAACCTCCTCCTCCACCCACTGACCAGGCATTATAATGCATGAATAGGCGCGTGTGTGTGCGTGTGCAGCCAGAGTAGATCAGTTTTCAGTTTGTGTGCCGAGCAATAGGATCAACTGTAGGATACTTGAGAACGAAAGTCGAACCGCACACAGTAAAGAAGTCTCGTAAAAATATGCAAAATTGTGAGTTAACGCCTTTTTGAGTTCTTGCCAAGCAGGTAATATTATTTTGAATTGTATTTTTTTACTTGATATACAACAAATTTCAAACCACGTATATTCAAATTTATATTTTATACCAACCAATTCGTTTGTAAATGTTAGTGAATCGAAAGAAGTATGTGTGAAAGTGTGATTAGAAGAGAATTTTTCCAAAACTTAAACAAAAAAATATTAAAATGTATTTTTTTAATTCGATAAGAATTATTGAGATTTTCTGATTTCCTGATTGCGTTAAAACGGTCAGGACCTCATTGAGAATTGAGGGAATTCGTGAAAATCATAAATTATATTATTTAGTGATTACCATAATGTTAGGCGATCAATTTCATAATTATTTAGTACTTAAGCTTACCTTTTCAATATCACTCTATAAGTCCAAACTCTTCGAAAAACTCGGAATTTCGAACAAATATGTCAGCTTTAATAATGAACTTCACGTTTTTAACAATAACTAGTGAGAAAGAAAAAGAATTTTTAGAAATTTATTTCATTTAAAGTAATTTTAAGGGTTCTTATGGGGGTGATGGACTGAATGGATGTCTGCTTTTTAATTAGCTTATGTTAACAAAGTGAAATTTTGTGGCTTCTGTAGTCTTCTGCGGCTACATTACTCTAATAATTTCGAATCATTTTGCCAACTTGACAATACTTTGCCATATAGAAATCGGGATGCGCACCGGTTTCGGGCTCTACACTGTCGTTGGGATAGGTATTTTTTAACTTTATTTCATCGAGTTTGGTTAGATGAGCTCAGCTCACACTGTCGATACACATTTTCAACCTTGAAGTGGGCGGGACCATAGCTCATATTTCTTTTTAAAATAAAATAAATATCTTTCATTATATAAATTCCTTCTTGTGTGTGTGACTATAGTAGTAATGGGACTATACCTAAATTTTAATTTCATAAGGGTCTCCCCATAGAATCAGTGTAGTCACCCAAAACTTGTCTTATTGTTATTCAGCGAAAGAGGAAAATCATGTGAGGATTTCTATGTAATGACGATGTATTCGGTGTCTTCGAAATAGTTTCGTCTGTATAGAACCGGCCTCAATTTTAACCTACCGAGCAATTTCTACAAAATTTCACACAACGAACTCAAGGTCAAAATTCTATAACTAGCAACTCAGGAATCGAATTAGGGTTTCTACGACGTGTATTTTCCTTATACAATTTTAGAACAGAAGTTAATACGTCGTTTACGTATGAATAGATGTATGTATGTACTATATAATTAATAATGTTTGTTGTTGTTGTCTGTTTGTTTTTCCATTGAGATTCAAGGGATTGTGACGCGCAATACATAGCCTATCCAATCCAAGTGTCAACCTCACCTACACGCGGTGAATCTTGTTATTATATATAGCAGGCGAGGCTCTGGCGATTTCTAAAAGATAAAAAATTTTAAAATTAATGAAAAAATTGTTACAAGTTAAGCGAGATTTAACTAACCTGCCATGCTGACCGCAGTGACCAATATAAGATATCACAACAATATCAACGTTACAATTCTATTTGGAACTCAACGCATATTGAAAAATATATTGAACCAATTAGTCTTAGTTGTTTTAAGACACTTAATAATCTTTATTCAATGTTACTGGAGAGAGTGTCCTTTGTCGGTGATAAATTTAAGTTGCTCCGGTTATATAAAAAAATCAGTTCCAAAATAAAACATCAATCCAACAAAAGACACTAAACTGGATCGAAGTTATAGTTATACACCTTTATATATTGTCGGTCTAATGAACAACGCATTATGAGAGGAAGAAATGTATTGGTAACCTTAAGAAGTTCTCAACTCCAAACATTTCAAACTCAGAGACATCATTTACTATTATCAGACCCAGCGTACTCAAACATCGTCATTTCTTCCGATGTGAAGGGACCTGCTCTATCCCATCCAAAAAGATTGCAGTTCGGCTTGTAATTGATAATCGCGATGTCCTTGAGTTGCGGCGGTAAATCCATATCACTTGAGAGACAAACCGAGTTCACACTACGTTGCCGGGGGTAACTGGGCCAGACGTTCGATGCTACGTAACCAAAATCTCTTGTGGAATCACGGATTACTTTGGTTACGTTACGCTAATGTCGATGAAATGGCTCAAGACCAACAAAAGAAGGCAACTAATACAGACATGTAAACGACATAGCTGAAGAAAATGTGCTCGTTGGATTATAAATATAAGAGTTTATCTTTTAAATACCCGAATGTCTTGGAAACACTTTGGGCCATCTCATAAGTTCATCAGCAATTCAACTGAATCGCATATAAGGTTTTGTCGAGCGTATTGTGTGAAAGACTAAAGCCCACCGTCAACGAACTGATTGGACCTTATCAGTGTGGCTTTAGACCTGGAAAATCGACAATGGACCAGATATTCAGCATGCGCCAAATCATGGAAAAGACCCGAGAGAGAAGAATCGATACTCACCATCTTTTCATCGATTTTAAAACTGCCTTCGATAGCACGAAAAGGAGCTGCCTTTATGCCGCGATATCTGAATTTGGTATCCCTGCAAAACTAATACGGCTATGTAAGCTGACGTTGAGCAACACCAAAAGCTCTGTCAGTATCGGGAAGGACCTCTCCGAGCCGTTCGATACCAAACGAGGCTTCTGAAAGCGTGACTCACTATGCGTATGCCGATGATATTGATAAACCTTTGAAGTAGTAGATAGTTTCGTCTACTTGGGAACCAGCGTTAACAACACCAACAATGTCAGCCTTGAAATCCAACGCGGAATCACTCTTGCCAACAGGTGTTACTTTGGACTAAGTGGGCAATTGAACAGTAAAGTCCTCTCTCGACGAACAAAAATCAAACTCTACAAGTCGCTCATTATTCCCGTGCTGATGTATGGCGCCGAAGCGTGGCAACGGCGAATACCGCAGACGATGGAACGATGAGCTGTACGATTTATACGACGACATTGACATAGTTCAGCCAATAAAAAGACAGCGGCTACGCTGGCTAGGTCATGTTGTACGAATGGATGAAAACACTCCAGCTCTGAAAGTGTTCGATGCAGTACCCGCCGGAGGAAGGGGAAGGCCTCCACTCCGTTGGAGGGACCAAGTGCAAAGTGACCTGGCTTCACTTGGTGTTTCCAGTTGGCGCCAAAAAGCAAAAAGGAGGAACGAGTGGCGCGCTCTGGTGGATTCGGCTATAATCACTTAAGCGGTTTCTATGCCAAATATATATATATATAATTCAACTGAAGAATTCTCGATCCGTTATTCATTCCTGTTAATTGCGATCGGGCATTTGGCGACTCTACCGCCTGTTATTCCATTAATTTACGGGAGAAAAATGTGATGATTTGATCATCAAAGGTTTGTCAAGTCAAATCGTAAAACGATTGAAGAATGTCAAATTTGGAAACTATTACTCTGGGAGCATGGACAGGAATCACCTTATTGATGAATTACTAAGCAGCGTTACACGAACCATAGACGAAACATCTTCAGCATCATCAGCACTTAAAACCCATAGAAAACGGTAAGTTTATATACACAATATATATATAATATCTTGACGATTTTTCATACCTCTTTATTTTGCAACCATGCCTGCTGCCCATATAACAAAATTTTAAATTCCAAATTCTTGCAAATTTCTGGTTTCTGATTTAAAAATGTGTTTTTACTCCTTACATTGTTTTTGTTTATTTTTTTAATTAATTGTTTTCTTTTAATTTTAAATATTTAAAAAAATATATATGTACATATACATATATATTTATTTATTTATTTATTATGTTATGTTTTATTAATATATATGTTTTGTTCTCTGTTTCAGACATATTCCAAATGCAGTCTTTATGTCTATATAACCTAAGTGGTTCTTGATAAATTCAACATAACCTACAATCCTGGAAATTGCAGTAATTATCGAATATATTCTGATAAGATAATATCAATAGGTAACAATAGCTATAAGTTATATAGTATCGCATTTAGAAAGCGAAGAGAAGAGAAAACAATTTTTACCTTTTTTTAAGAATACCTTAGGAAAATCAAATAATATTTTGATAACCTACTCTATTGTAAAACACGGAAACAATATTTATGTACGAAAATTTTGTTTCCCGATTGCTAATTAAGTCAGGAGAATATGAGTATTTTCGTTTTCATTAATTCTAACAATGAATTAACTAAATTGAAGACTGTTTGTCACTTTCTGTTCTCTGATTCTTCAGGATTATACAGTTTTTGAGAGCATAATAAAACATTTATTACGTTATTCCACTAATTATTATACTTTGTAAATACCACTCTTCATGTTATTGGCGCAGCTTGTAAAAACTACTGAAGCCTACTATGAAACATAAATCTGAGAATATGCAAAATTAATGATTTTTAGTAAATATGCTATATGATTTTATTTATCAAAGAACACTTTATAAGAAAGTGGACTTTAAACATAAATCTGAGAATCATTTATAACACGTGATATCGTCGTTCCTTGACGTTTCCGACTGCTCCAATTAGATTAATCGAATCTTGCCTTATGGCATGACTCATAATCCGTGAAATCGTTCTTCGTTGACGCTTCCGACTGCTCCAGTTATGTTATGGTTTTTTCACTATAATGCCTTTTTGGCATGACGAAAATCGTCGTTCCTTAACGGTTTTGAGTAAATATACGATATGATTATATATATCAAAGAACACTTTATAAGAAAGTGGACTTTAAACATAAATCTGAGAATCATTTATAACACGTGATATCGTCGTTCCTTGACGTTTCCGACTGCTCCAATTAGATTAATCGAATCTTGCCTTATGGCATGACTCATAATCCGTGAAATCGTTTTTCGTTGACGATTCCGACTGCTCCAGTTATGTTATGGTTTTTTCACTATAATGCCTTTTTGGCATGACGAAAATCGTCATTCCTTGACGATTTTGAGTAAATATACGATATGATTATATATATCAAAGAACACTTTATAAGAAAGTGAACTTTGAACATAAATCTGAGAATCATTTATAACACGTGATATCGTCGTTCCTTGACGGTTCCGACTGCTCCAATTAGATTAATCGAATCTTGCCTTATGGCATGTCTCATAATCCGTGAAATCGTTTTTCGTTGACGATTCCGACTGCTCCAGTTATGTTATGGTTTTTTCACTATAATGCCTTTTTGGCATGACGAAAATCGTCATTCCTTGACGATTTTGAGTAAATATACGATATGATTATATATATCAAAGAACACTTTATAAGAAAGTGAACTTTAAACATAAATCTGAGAATCATTTATAACACGTGATATCGTCGTTCCTTGACGTTTCCGACTGCTCCAATTAGATTAATCGAATCAATTTTCGCACACCACGGACCACTTGTTGAAATTAACGCGTTTGAAATTTATCAAAAAAAAATTCACTTTAAATCGCAAGTTTTTCACGCAAAATAGCAGTTTAATCCCGAAATCTCACTTCTAACACCACTTGTGGGATGGCCGATTAACTTTACGAATAAAAACACCGCGTTTTATATAAATTGATTAATACAAACTTTATTCAAATTATCTAATTAATATGACCGCAATGAAATAATTGCACTGGTCGGTATATAAAGTAAAAAAGATTAATAGCGATCACGTCCGCTGTGATCTGCCGTGGTCTTGCGTGGTCCGTGGTTGCCTGTGGTCTGTCTGTTTGTCTGTCCTTAATTCGTCTTCGTCCCTACTGTTTCGTTGTCATTCCAGTCCGTTCGCTACTGTCACATCTGTTCCCTACACAGTGTTGCATTTCTATTTCAGTCTTATTGTCCGTTTACTCAATCCTACATATATATCAAAGAACACTTTATAAGAAAGTGAACTTTGAACATAAATCTGAGAATCATTTATAACACGTGATATCGTCGTTCCTTGACGTTTCCGACTGCTCCAATTAGATTAATCGAATCTTGCCTTATGGCATGACTCATAATCCGTGAAATCGTTCTTCGTTGACGCTTCCGACTGCTCCAGTTATGTTATGGTTTTTTCACTATAATGCGTTTTTGGCATGACGAAAATCGTCATTCCTTGACGATTTTGAGTAAATATACGATATGATTATATATATCAAAGAACAATTTATAAGAAAGTGAACTTTAAACATAAATCTGAGAATCATTTATAACACGTGATATCGTCGTTCCTTGACGTTTCCGACTGCTCCAATTAGATTAATCGAATCTTGCCTTATGGCATGACTCATAATCCGTGAAATCGTTCTTCGTTGGCGCTTCCGACTGCTCCAGTTATGTTATGGTTTTTTCACTATAATGCCTTTTTGGCATGACGAAAATCGTCGTTCCTTAACGGTTTTGAGTAAATATACGATATGATTATATATATCAAAGAACACTTTATAAGAAAGTGAACTTTGAACATAAATCGGAGAATCATTTATAACACGTGATATCGTCGTTCCTTGACGTTTCCGACTGCTCCAATTATATTAATCGAATCTTGCCTTATGGCATGACTCATAATCCGTGAAATCGTTCTTCGTTGACGCTTCCGACTGCTCCAGTTATGTTATGGTTTTTTCACTATAATGCCTTTTTGGCATGACGAAAATCGTCATTCCTTGACGATTTTGAGTAAATATACGATATGATCATATATATCAAAAAACAATTTATAAGAAAGTGAACTAAAAAACTGAGAATTAGACCTTTCTTTCCTAAATTCTGTAGGGTTGTTTATATAGTCATTTGCAAAATCCTTATTTTACTTTCTATTGACTACTGAAATGTATGGTTTTCTTCATTATTCTTTAATATTTTCCGTGCGGTATCTCCATGAATATCCTTATCCAACTATTTTTTGATACTTGTTTGTCACTTCCTGTATAATTTCTCAAGAATTGTTTCTCTAAACAGTTTCTGAGAGCATGGTAATTAATATATTCCGTTATTCCACTAATTATCTTTTTTCCCCTAATAGTATTTATATGAAAATATCTACCTTAATTGAATGTGGTATATACCATTCTTCGTGCTGTTGCTGGATTTTGTAGAAATTTTCGAATCTTGCCTAATGACATGACTCGTAACCAGGGACCGTAACTCTTATGACTTTTATCAAAAAAATCAAAAAATTAGAGTTAGTTTTGATTTTTATATACAGTGGAGTCTGGATATAGTGAACTAATTTCTGCAAGGCCTGTTCGCAGTATCGAGGTTGTTCACTATATTAAGGTAACATTTTTTTTTTTTTTAACTTGGTTTATTAGTAGTGAATTCGTCACTTACCACTGGGTCCTCTTTTCCACAACATTAATGATTTTTTATTTTCGTTTTATAATAGTTTTTTTATTTTACAATATTTTGAATTTAACAATAGTTGTGATTTCAACAATAAAATAATTTCGATAAAAAATGTAACTAAAAACCCACGACGAAGTCTGTCTGCGAAGATGCTGCCTCATACGAATTCGATAGCAAAAAGCTGGTTTTTTCTGATGGTTGATCCCTTTTGTTAAGGTTATTGTGTAAAAAGTCTCCAGTGTGATGTCCTCTTGGTGTGCGTTTGTGTGTGTTGATGTGTGAAGTTCTCGTGAGAGATTTATGCGTGTGTGTTAATGTGGATGGTAGGTGATGCTATGGTGAGTATGGTGATGGTAAAGTGTCAGTGATGCGTATTGGATCGTGTTAAATGATGTGTGCGTGGATGTATTGCTGAATGGTATATGTCCAGGGTAACTAGTAGTGTGGTGTGTGGGAGACGGGGCCGATGCTCATTTATACAATTTGCTTTAAATTCATGTTTGTTTATGTAAACAAAACAGGTTATATGTATAAAGCAATTTTTTGAAAAATACGTACATATTATTGAAGGAATTTACGAATAGCTGTTTGCTTTTTGATTTCGGAAATTGACTTTTGGACCGCTTTTTCGCGTAGACTTTTCAGTACTAGTATGCCAGCATAGTCAGTGGTGTTAGCTTCAGCCCATGCGATAGCTATATCGAAGCTTTTAATTGACTTTAAACCGTCAGCTATCTATTAGAAATAAGTCTTCTGCAACAAGTGGTGTCCAGCAGGAAATCGCTGAGTTTCAGTTTTTTGCTTAAATACAATACAAATAAAAAAACATTAAAAAAATAACAAACAAAACATTAAAAATATATTATAAATTATTACAAATTATTTTAAATTTATTGTCTCTGCTCACCACGTTTACTAGCTGGAGCACCATTTTTTTAAATGATTTTTGGCCGAATTTATTATCTCCTTTGACAACACACGCTTAGATCTGGGGTTTAAAAATAGGGCTGCATACATAGTGTCACATTCAAGCAACTTTGTTTGCCTTTTTTTCGATGTGATCCAGAAGTTGTCTGGTCATCTCAGTATTGAAGTCTTTTAGAGTAAAAATAAGCGCTAGCCAATTTTTATAAAATTCTCCGAACAATAAATTAGATTTTTGTAGTTGCAGCGTCAGAGTATTTACTGGTTGTAGAGCCTGCATAATTTTTTCTAGTTCCGCCCACTCATGTCTTTGGAGTTGCTCGGATAATGGCAAATTTTCACAAAATTCTTTTAAGTGTAGAAGTCGCTTCAACATATTATAAGTGGAGCTCCAACGTGTTGGTACGTCCAATATTGGTTTGAGGGTTTGGCTACTTTTTATACTATGTCCTGTACTTTATAAGAAAGTGAACATAAACATAAATCTGAGAATTAGACCTTTTACTTACTTTCTATTGGCTACTGAAATGTATGGTTTTCTTCATTATTCTTTAATATTTTCCGTGCGGTATCTCCATGAATATCCTTATCCAACTATTTTTTGATAACTGTTTGTCACTTCCTGTATCATTTCTCAGTAATTGTTTCTATAAACAGTTTCTGAGAGCATGGTAATTAATATATTCCGTTATTCCACTAATTATCTTTATTCCCCTAATAGTATTTATATGAAAATATCTACCTTAATTGAATGTGGTAAATACAGTAATACCCCGGACTTACGCGATAGGTGGGTCCGAGCGGTTGCCGTGTAAGTCGAATTCGCGTAAGTCGGGGTTCAACGTTGCATATAAATACATATAAAGTTTGTTTAATCGGGACCAGAGTTTAAAGAAAACAATAATTTAGAAGAAAAATGTTTAATAAAGTGTAGGATAATAAAAAAAATATTACATTGTTATGAATAAAGTAAGCTAAACCGAAGTTATTTTGATGTCGAAGGCTTCATATATTCTAACAGTGTTGCCTGACGAGTTAAATTTGTCTTCTTTTCACGTAAAATTTCCTCGTAGCATACCAGTAATTTTTTTATCCCTCGTTTTGTAGAAGAAATGCGTTCTTCATTAGAATCAATTTTTTCTAAAATTTGTAACCCCTTTTCCATTGAATTGAGCCCTTCTGTTAAGTTTGCAATTGTCATTTGATTTACCGATTCAACTGGGTCTAGCGAATCAGTTTGGTCAATATCTTGCTCATACTTACGCATTTCTATAACCTCGTCAATTGTTAGCTCTTGATTGTGTGAATCTAGCAATTCTTGAACGTCATCATTATCGACCTCTAAATTTAATTGCTTGGCGATATCGACCACTTCTTCTATTATGCTATCGATTTGTTCAGGATCTGAAATGGTTTCTCCTTGGGTTTCAGAGGTGAAAAAAATGGACACAGTTTTTTCCAGACACCATTGAGAGTTTTTTGTGAAACCTCATTCCAAGATTGTCCAATAATTCTTACAGCATCTAAAACATTGAATTGCTTCCAAAAGTCTTTAACAGAAAGCTCATTTTTTTGTCTCATAGCTTCATGTAGATGTGCAAATGACCGCCTTGTGTAGTAAGCTTTAAATGTTTTAATGACTCCCTGGTCCATTGGTTGAAGCAAGCTGGTAGTGTTTGGTGGCAAAAATACAACTTCCACACGTGGATCGAAATTAATTAGAGTTGCGGGAGGATGACCTGGCGCATTGTCAATTAGTAGCATCACTTTAAATGGGATTTCTTTTAATCGGCAGTAACGTTCGACTTCAGGAATAAAATGATGGCCAAACCAGTCTTCAAAAAGAGAAGCTGTCACCCAAGCTTTTGCATTAGACTTCCAAATGACAGGCAAACCAGCTTTAGATTTATTTTTTAAGGCTCTTGGATTTTCTGAGCGATAAACTAAGAGAGGTTTTAATTTACAATCTCCAGCTGCATTCGCACCAACCATCACTGTTAATCGATCCTTGGCGGCTTTAAAACCTGGAAAAGTTTTCTCTTCACGCGCAATAAAAGTTCTTTTAGGCATTTTCTTCCAAAAAAGACCTGTTTCATCTACGTTGAAAATAGTTTGACTAGTGTAGCCACCTTCATCTATCATTGTTTTGAGTTTTTCTGGATAGAGAGATGCAGTTTCTTTATCAGCGCTTGCCGCTTCTCCACTCTCTGCGATGCTATGCCAATTACAACGACTCTTAAATCGGCTGAACCAGCCGTTACTAGCTTTAAACACTTCATTTTCAGCCGCCTCCCCAGCTTCTTCTTTTAGTTTTTCAAAAATCTGCTTTGCTTGAAAGCACACTGTATTTTGATCACTAGGACAATTTTTCACTCTTACTTGATTATCACACCATGACTGTAGCAATGTTTCCATCTGTGCGATAATACCGTGACGCTTACGGATGATACTTGAATTCAAAGATTGAGAGTCTTTCACAGCGGTCATAATTTTTTCTTTACCTTTTACAACCGTTCGGACTGTTGATTCCGGTAGGTCAAATTTCTTTGCCAATTCACAAATTTTCATTTTTGCTTCAAAGTCTTTAATTATATTCAGTTTACACTCCAAAGACAGTGTTTTTCTTTTCTTGTTAGGCTCAAATGACTCATTTTTCGTTCTTTTAGACGACATAATTAGAAATTATAAGTAAAACGCACTGCGCACTTAAAACAATTTCACGCGGAACACGTTTAAACCTGTCGCAAATTGAACACTGAGTGGGCGGAGCGAGAGAGCCGATGCGCGAGTTAATACCTTCACCTATATATACAACGTGAACATTCAAACAAAGGGAGATAACATCATGCCACAAAAATCTACAGCAAATATCATGCCACCTAAAACAACGAATCACAGCACGCCACGCTACATCAGTATAAAGCTATAAATACAGTGTATCGGACGCACTGTGTGTTCTTCAACTTAGTTTAATATAAACCATAGACATAGTTAGATGTATTTTATAATACCTTTATATTAAATAAAGAGAAACCCAGGAGTAATATCCTGGTAAAATATATATTTTAGAATTGCCTAAATAGCATTCTTAATTCGCGCGGCAATCAAAATGAAAAACCGCGTATCTTCGAATTCGCGTAAAACGGGGTAGCGAAGGTCGGGGTATTACTGTACCATTATTCGTGCTGTTGCTGGAACTTGTAGAAATTGTCGAATCTTGCCTAATGGCATGACTTTTAACATGAAATCGTCGTTCACTATAACGCCTTTTTATCATGACGGAAATCGTCGTTCCTTGACGATTCCGACTGCTCCAGTTATTTTATATGCTTACTAGCTGACCCGGCAAACGTTGTTTTGCCATGTATATTATTTCTAGGAAACATTTTTTTTTTGCGAGCATTCCTTTTCCAAAGTACCAATAACCACTTTGAAATGAGCGTAATATTCAACATCAGGCTCGTACTGGAATGCTAGTCGAAGAAATGAATCTGATGTTAATGCTCGATAAACTTGTTGGCGTTGTTGGTCAATTCCTCTACGTCTGTCGACTATGAATCTGCGAGTTTTTCTTCGTTCTAATTGTCTCTGTTGATTTCGTTCATCTGGTGTCTCTTGTGATTGGGATTCACGTAACTTCCTCACTCTCACACGCGTATCTGCATTATTTTCTTGAACTTGGTCGCTTGATCTTCGTGCTCTTATATCTCGCATGGCTCTAGAAATGGTCGTTGGAAGACTCAAATTGGCCCCTTTGCGTTTTTTTGGCATTGCTGACTGTAATTATTAATAGGTAATAATTAATCAGTACGTATACAGTCACCGGATATTTCAAATTTAAATTCTTACCAGCAAGGAAAATTTATTTATATCTTCCAGAATAGTTTTCTCAAAATTGAGGAAGTCTTCAATATTAGCATACAGCTTGCTTGGTATAATAGTAGCGTTATTATGTGATACCGCTTTTTTAAGATCAATGATTTCTTTGCGCATCCCCTCAACGTTTTCTGTTAGGCGTAACAATATTAGCTAATTTTTTTCCTCCACCTTTTCAATAGCCTTTTGACATGCGTCGATGATTACTGATTGAATTGCTGCCGAAAAAAATATAAAACAAATATGAGAAAAGTGTTGCGGTGTTATGTTAAAAGTATCCTTTAAAAATAAATATCTTACCCGACGACGTTGCACTATCCAAAGAAGTTGTTGTTGTGCTTGGACTTGGTTGCATCACATAAATAGTTTGTGAGGATGCGATGCCATCATTAATGGGGTCGACGATGTAATTGAGATTGTTCTGCGACATGATCTGCTATGAGTGGCACAAATATATAAGACGATCTTGTCATAGGTGGACCGTTGTCCTCCTAAGGATGGCTTCTTACCGTTCTCGTTCTCTTCGTTTAAGTAAAACACTTTATTTAAATATTGATACAAAAGTTAACTTTAATTAGATAGAAAAATAATAGTTTTCACAGAACCAGACAACTGAACTTCTTCAATGCGTCGTGGCGAGTCATGTACTACTCTAGAACTTTTTAGTACCAGTATTCTCGCTTCACTTCACGCAGGGCAGTATTTTTGGTGTTCAGCAACCCTGCTTTCAGAGTAGCTTTCGTGTGGCGTGACAATCTGGCGTAGAAGCATATAACTTTTGATGTTACTTCGTCAAGCGTATGGTGATTCGGTGTTTTGTTAAAACTGAGATTTTCGGCACGATAAATATTAAAAAGCGATGATTGAAGCGGCTTATCATATAAGTTATGTAAGTCTTGTACCCTTAGCCCCAAATGACTCAAACAGTGGCAATTATATGTTAACATTAAATCATCATATAAAACAGGACTCTTAGTAAGAAATCCTTTATCAGCTCCTCTGCGCATTTGTTATTTTGTACACAATCTTCAGCATTGAGGAGAATTCGCATTGCAAGACTAAGTTGCAAAAAATGAATGTACCTCTCTTCGCTCAATATGTCCTTTAGCACAACCTGGCCTGTATACAAAAGGAACTGACGGAAATCCGTTGCTTTGAAGCGGTCTATCTCTTTTAAATCCCGTGCTTTCCTACAAAAGTCTCTTGGTATGTAACGCGCAATGGATTGAAATTCTGTGTTTAGTTTTCGTATATCATTTTGTTGCAAAGAATAATTGCGATTTTTAACTTTTATCCAGGATCCAAGCAAAGTCTTCATTACACCCAAACACACCTCGTGCATGTAATCTAGAGCGAATACTTGGATCACGTCGATGGGAAGTTTTTCAATCTCCAAAGAACTTTGCTGGTTGTGATGGCTGACATCAGTTCTTTGCCGAAAATTTATATTTGTGCACAAAAGATGATTTTGATAATGGAATATCATCGATTCTCTTTCCGTTCGCCCCTCTGAATGCACTTTGTGCAGCAACTATAGCCCTCGTGTCCTTTGACTCCAAGCATAAGTGCCCTAGCTGGTGCATCCAGAATAAATGCTCGACATTTTATTACAAAAGTTTTGTTTTCGTATGAGAATCCATTTTGGAGAAGATCGTTCAACTCATCGACAAATTGTGCCAGAAACTTATTCATATCATTGGGATGAGACCGTCCACAAAAAATAGCAACCACGAAAACTGAATCCTTCCCATTTACATTCACTAAAATAGGCCACACGCTCTTCAGCGAACTTTTCGAAATTGGCAATCCATCGATGTTAAAGTTCAATTCTAAAATATTTGTATGCACTTTATATTCCGCAAAAAATCTGTCAAACAGTTTCTCAAGTCATAATGCGCATATTCTCCACCTGCTAACGAGACAACTGTAGCATCAGTCGGCGTACGTTTTAGCGTTCTGATATCTTTTGGAAGACCTTCAATTTTGTCGCTTATCAAGTCCAATAATTTATTAGCATGCACATTGGACACATTGCTCTCTACAAACCATGCAGCTAAACGTTTATTGAAATCAATAACGGCGCCATCGGACGAGTTCTTACTTTCATCAGAAATATAATCTTAATATATTATTTTCATACAGGTTTAAAATACACTATAACTATAAAAAATATGAAAAATTCACTCGTGAAACAAAAAAAAAAAAAAACAAAAATGTGGCAAAACTACATTGTTCCACTTTTGCATCCATACAACAAATTATATTTTCTCCATTAGTTTAGTAGTCCGTCCACAATCCTTTCACCTTTTTTAACGTATTCAGTCTTCGTGGCATGCTCTCATACAATTTTTGTAAGAAATCTGGCGAAATTGAGTACCGCTGCATGCCTTTTGGTGGATTCGGGTTATTTGCCAGTTGCCGTTTCAAATATCTCTATAAGTTCTCTATCATATCTGGGCTTTGCGCAGGCCACCTCATTGTTGAAAAACTTTGCGATTTCAACCAATTTTGCCCTAATTTCGAAGAGTGCTTAGGATCATTGTCCTGTTGGAATATAATCCGGTTCTCCCGCAAGCGAACCATATCCATAGCAATCGGCACATTTGTTTTTAAAATGTCCAAATATTGTTCCTTTTTCATCTTTCCATCGATTTTCACAATGGGACCAACTCCATACTGCGTAATACACCCCCAAATCATTAAACATCCTCCTCCAAACTTTATAGTTTGCTTTACTTGATGGGTTTGAAGTGGTCCTGAGGCGTTTGACCAGTACCAAGAACGGCCATCTGACTGGAATCGGTTAATTTTGGTCTCATCTGACCAAATTACCTTAAAGAAGTTCAAAAAAAATATAGACTGCGCTCAGAATTTCCTGCAATTTTTTTTAGTCACAGGGTAATTCAACCCACCTAAAATTGAGATATTAAATAAAATAATAGAACAAATAATAGAAGGATTGTAATACAGTAGATCAAAGTTCATTTATATAATTATTGTTCCAGTTTTGCTCTTCAGTGTATATTCCAGTGTGAGATTCCCAGAGCTCAATCATTCCCAAAGTCTTTACAATAATTTCGGTTTTAGCCAGGCTTGCGTGGATCATTTACAAATTTATTCCTAGAATGGCTTTATCCATCCTGGTGGCAACATCGATTTACAGCGACACCAGCTTTCCCTTCGCAAGTGCCCTTATGTTTTCTTTGACAAACTGCTCTTTGACTGACACAAAATTCATAATATTTCAAGACGTTACAGGCGATGAAATGCGATGAAATTAAAACCTTAGTCGTCCATAATTTCTTCGGGCTGAGTTACATTTATGCATAAAAATGCGTCCAAAGTTTGTTGTATAAAAATTGCTTTTTTCTCCATGTAAACATTTTTGTAGCATTGTATGGCGTCGGAAAGAGATTGACTTGCCTTGGCACTACGATTTTCATCGGGATCTTTGTTGCAAAAAATTTCAATCGCCTGTTGTACCAGTTCCATCGCTTTTGCAATTTGCGCAGTTGTTAGCTTTTTTGGTTCTGTTTGGATAACGGTCGGATCAGTTTCATCATCCAACGTATGCTCAGTACCAAAAGTTAATAACATTTCGTTTGTGAGCTCTTCATCCTGTAAGTTTAACAGTTCGTTGATATCCTCAATCCCCATTCCTTCAATATTATTTTCCCTAGCCAGATTAGCAATTTCTTCCCGAACAGTTGGTATAGCGTTAATCGGAACATTGTTTTTAAGCAAGCACTCTGGCCATATATTTCCCCAACTTCCATTCATACAAGTCACTTTAACTTCTTTCCATGCAAAACCAATATTTTCAACAGCCTTGATATTGTAATCCTTCCAAAACTGCGGTATGGTTAATTTATCTGCTTTATCAGTTGCTTCTATAAGTTGAGAAAATGTTCGCCGTAGATAGTAAGACTTAAAGTTGGATATTACGCCTTGATCCATCGGCTGTATGATAGAGGTGGTGTTAGGAGGCATAAAAACAATTTTTATATTTTCAGAAATATCATCTGAATATATGGGATGTCCTGGAGCATTGTCCATCAGTAACAGCATTTTAAAATCAATCTTTTGAGAGCAACAATAATATTTCAGTTCGGGAACAGCGCAATTTTTAATCCAATCTGTAAATAGCGTGGCAGTCATCCATGCTTTCTTATTAGCACGCCAGTGAACCGGAAGATCACTTCTGTTCACATTTTTAAGGGCTGTTGGATTCTCAGACTGGTAAATAAGAAATGGCTTGAATTTAAAATCCCCTTCTGCGTTTCCACCTAGAAGAAGGGTAAGTCGATCTTTAGAGGCTTTATACCCAGGAGCAGATTTTTCGGCCTTGGAAATGTAGGTTTTTTTAGGCAACCGCTTCCAATACAAGCCAGTTTCATCGACAGTCAAGACCTGCTTGCGAGAATATCCCCCTTCTTTGACAATAGCTTGTAGTTCAAGCTTAAATTTTTCCGCAGCTGGCTTATCAGCGCTAGCCGATTCTCCTTTTTGAGAGATATTATGCAAATTTGCCCTAGATTTAAAACGTTGGAACCAACCGGTACTTGCTTCAAATTTTTCGGAACTTCCACTGCTTGTTGATGGAGTATCATTCTGTCAGCATCTCGGTTGCAAATTGTCCTTACAGTAGACGAAGCTAAGTTAAGATGTTTTGCGATGTCAATGGCTTTTTCACCCGACTTAAAACGTTTTAGTATGTCTAATTTCAATTCGACACTGATTTGTTTGCGCTTTTGACTCATTTTTTCGCGTGATTAATAGCCAACTGAAACCGCAACTGCGACGGAAATTCTCTGCCGAAATTCATATTTCTATGTGCAGCACTTGCATATATGCCGATAATTGGGAATCCCCTTTTTACGGAAAAATTGTTTTCTGTAACTGAATATGTATATATATACATACATATGTACATTGCTGCATACGTAGGCATTCAAACGACCGAAACTGAAATTAACGACTCAAATTGAAAACATTGTACAATACATATGTATGTACTAGAGGTCTCTAGTATGTACATACATATTTTGCGACGCAAAACGAAACGACGCAAATCGGGTCGACGCAAACCGGGGCCCCAGTGTATTGTGTTGCCAGGCCCTAAATAACTATGACCCGGATACGTTAAACCGTCAATGCTTATTTTGCATAATTATGTTATGGAAATTCCACTCTTCATATTGTTGGCGAAGCTTGTAAAAACTGTCGAAATCTACCTTGAAACATAAACCTAAGAAAATTAAAATTTATGATGCCCTTTTAGTATAAGGGAACTCATCGTTTTTTGACGATTTCGACTGCTCCATTATTGCAGATTCGTGGTAAAACCATGACACATCTTTCCTAAATTCTGTAGGGTTGTTTATATAGTCATTTGAAAAATCCTTATTTTACTTTCTATTGACTACTGAAATGTATGGTTTTCTTCATTATTCTTTAATATTTTCCGTGCGGTATCCCCATTAATATCCTTATCCAAATTTTGTTTTTTGTTTTTGTTTGTCACTTCCTGTATGATTTCTCAAGAAGTGTTTCTCTAAACAGTTTCTGAGAGCATAATAATTAATTTATTCCGTTATTCCACTAATTATCTTTATTCTCCAAATAGTATTTATATGAAAATATCTACTTTAATTGAATGTGGTAAATGCCATTATTCGTGCTGTTGCTGGAACTTGTAGAAATTGTCGAAACTTGGCTAATGACATGACTCTTAACACATGAAATCGTGTTCCTTGACGATTCCGACTGCTCCAGTTATGTATATTATATGCTTATAATGCTTTTTTGGCATGACGAAAATCATCGTTCCTTGACGATTCCGACTGCTCCAAATATATGTGAGTTCATTCACTACAATGCCTTCGGCATAATTATGCTTGTAAAAACTGTCGAAGCCTACTTTGAAACATAAATCTGAAAAGATGCAAAATTAATGATTTTGCGTAAAAATTCTATATGAACACTATTCTCTATTTATAAGAAAGTGTACATTAAACATAAATCTGAGAATCATTCATAACACATGTAATCGTTGTTCGTTGACGATTCCGACTGTTCCATTAAGTTATAGGGTTCACTGCAATGCCCTTTTGGCATAACGAAAATCGTCGTTCCTTGATGATTCCGACTGCTCCACTAATATTTTTGTTTCACTGTAATGCCCTTTTAGCATGACGAAAATCGTCGTTCCTTGACGAATCGGACTGCTCCAGTTATGTGATTGATTTCACTACAACGATCTTTTGACATAACGGAAATCGTCGTTCCTTGACAATTCCGACTGCTCCAATAATGAGAGCCCTTATAGCATTACGCAAAGTTTGTGTAATCATTCGGGACATATTAAAAATATGTATAAATTGCCAATTATTTACCAAAAAATGTTTGCCCGCTGTAGCAAAGTTCGAAAACACTCAGGTGTATCTTTCTTTCAAAAACTACCCCTGGATTGACATTTTTTCATTGCCCATAAATTTTGTCCAATAAGTGACAGTGTTTTCATATTTGATTGATGACAATCCCCAAGGGTTTTACTTAAAATGCCTAGTTCAGCATTTAATTTGTTTTGTGAGGAAAATGTTTTTATTATTCTAGATTATATTACTCCGGAGGAAGTTGGAATTCTATCTCCATTCTTAGATAGTCAGTACTCGTACGGTGAACAAGCGCGAAATAACATCATTCGTGCACATTGGAATAGTAATGATCAGGGTAACCCATTTTAAGCTCTAAAAAATCGATTTTAAGCGCTTAAAAAAGCTCCAAAAAAGTTAAAAATACAAAGAGCGAAATGGCCACCTAAAATGCCCTGTAAATTAGAACAAAGTTTAGAAGATTTCTCTTCAATTTCTCTCCAATAAGATGCCCATCTTATTATTACTGGATATCTGGATATTTTAATAAAAATGTGAAGATAAAACGTTAAACTAAGGTTAATACCTTTTAAAATATAATTTAGGAGATGACGCTTAGAATTTAGATGAAATCCTTTTCTGTGAAATGTAATAGATAATCTATAAAACTAAGGTGAAAACCTTTTCAATATTATTAAGAATGTGACCCTTGGAATTAAGAGGAAACGCTTCTTAATAAAATAAAATAAAAGTAGATAACCCATAAAACTAAGCAGAAACTCTCCTTAACATAAATAAGATGGGAAGCCTTAATTATTATTGGAACATCATCTTAATTTTAACAAGCCGATGATCTTATCAATTTGATGTTATTTTCCCCTAAATTGAAATTAATACTTTCTGAAAATAAATATAACACGAGTTTTTTTAACTTTTTTTTTATTTTTTAATTCAGCATTAGCATAACTATAGCTAGTTTAAATACTTATGTATATATAATTGAAATTGACTTTACATACTTCCTGGTAATTTTTATAACATAAATAATTGAAAAACTTGTAATTCTTGTAACTCTAATAGAAAATGAAAGGTATTTTTACCAATATTTTTTGGCTCTTATAACTTTAAGACCATTATTTAAAACATAAAAATCTATTCTGATATACTTGTATAGTCCTCACCTACTGCAATGATGTAAGGCTGCAAATGCTGTTTTTCAATCGCGTATTGCTCAATTTTGGACGAAATCTTTGGTAATATATCATTTGGTGTAGTTGCTAGTATTATAAACTCTGATTGAGCGTCACCAATCGTTGGTTTGTGGGTTTTACTCCGACGCTGTGGTTGAAGAACCGCATGGAGCAGTAACAACACAATGCAATATTTAGAATCTGAAATTATAAATTAATTCAATATATAAATATTTTAATATTGTTTTTCATGTTTTTTTACCATTTGATAAATCTTTGTAAAGGAGTTTCGAAAGTAGTAACTCTCGGCTGGCTTGGTCTTTTACTTCCGCATTTAAGACAGGGAGGATTACTTTATAAAACTTGTCAAGTTTTAAGTACAGCTCGTTTCCAATATCTGGATGCATGGCATTAAAATCAATATCAACCTGTTATAATTGAATAATGTTTAATTTGAAAATAAATGTAACTAACCAAAACTTTTTAACTTTTTCCCAAGGTGTGCAGTTCTGTGCCAACCAACACTTTTTTCCAAAACGTTATCTGCAGTGCAAGAAGTTAAATTAAATATTGTTAAAACAACAAATTATTTTATAAAGTAGGAGTAAAAAGTATTGCACACCGTCAAAAACATCTTCATGAGCTTCCTGGGTAACAGAATTGGCTTTGTTTTCCAACTTTATGGCATTAGCCCAACGCGAGAACAATTTACCACTCGGATTTCTTTTTCCCATTTTTCTTTCCAAAAAGTAAAATTCCTAATATATAAGAGTAACAAAAAATTGTTGTAAGTTTTTAGTAGTTGTAATCGAATTCGTGCAATTACCTTACCTTCTTTTCTTTGGGAAATACCGCAACAATTTCATCCGCCCATTCCCTCATATCTGAGTATTGCATTTTGCGTCCTAAACCAATATAGTAGTCAACGATGCAATGTGTTAAATTTTTTTGGTTTCTACTGTCCAAGTACCCATGCTTTTCTTGATAACTTAAAGCAAGTTGTCCGTTTACTGATGTTTTTAAAAGCTCGCGTAGATTGAAATTCTTCGTTTGAGGCGAACAAGGTAGCATACTACATTCTCCCGATTTGACGGAAGACAAATCACTGGATGTTTTTTTCAGCAAATCTAAGACTTCGGTGTTTGCAGTTTGTGTCTTTGCGAGGGTGCCTAAAAAATTTGTTAAATAAATGTTTGCCTTGTGAATACAGTAAAACCTTACCTTTAAAAAAACAGATTTGTTGCTTGCAATCAGCGTATTTACTTTGTTGAATTGACAACGGACAAACTCAGCAAGTCTATGCAATGCATGCGCAAAACATGTTACATGCATCATTTTTGGATACAAAACTTTTAAGGCCGCGGCCACGTAGTAAACGACTGAGCGATGAGCGGCTGATCGACGATTTTGAGCGACGTATGGCTTTTTACTGAGCGACTGTTGTTGAGCGATTAGTTGCTAAAATGCCGTTGTCAAGGGCTGTACAGCGTATATTGCTGCTTGAAAATAGATATCATGTTTATAGAATCTTGCTACGTATAAAAAAAAGAAAGTATGGTGTTCATCCTATAAACCAAACAAGATGGAGGTTCGGTGAATTTAATCATTTATATCAAAATCTACGTAAATTTCCAGATAGATTCTTTCAATATCTACGTATGTCTATACAATCTTTTGATATATTGCTTGAAAAAGTTCGGCCTAAATTAACAAAACAAAGGAAAGCAATTCGTGCAGAGCAGAGGCTCGTTTTGACCTTGAGGTAAGTTAAACATAAATTTCATTTTATTCATTTATTTAAGTTAAACATAATATTTCATATATACTTTACTGTTTGTTCTGATTATTGGCAAACGATGTCCGGTATTTGTTTAAAATTACATTTTGTATTTCTCCTCTGACTTCTAATTTTTCAATATTGTTAAACTGCCGCATAAATGGCAAGAAACTTTTAAAAAACTGAAGATCATCATCATCTTCTTCCTTCTTTTCTACCTCAGCTTTTAAAATTTCCATTCGCTCCTTTTCAATTTGGAGAAATTCAGATTCAAACTCGCTTGTTCTTCCCTTTCTTTTCTTTGTTTTTGGTGGCACATTTGTAGAGCAACTGGTGGAAACAGAAGTGCTGGTTTCAGGCATATCAACAGTTTTAAAAACAGAGTCTTCTTCACTTAGTAGATCGTTAATCAAAGTCGAATAATTAGGATTGCAACATTGATATTGCTCTGGTTCCAAAAGATTCCCATCCATAGGATCCGGAACAACGCTTTTTTTAATGAAGCTCATCAAATCATAATATGGCCACTTAACTTTAACTGGAAGAGCTTCGGAGCCCGATTTTGCTGGTTGACTCTTTTGCAAATTTCTCCTGTATGTATCTCTTAAATTCTTCCACTTTCCTTTTGCTGCCTCTCCTGAAATGTTATTAGTATATTGAATTAAATTATATTACATATTTGCAGGTTTTTAGCTACAGGACATTCGTTTCGCGATTTAGCTTTTGCTTTTCGCATGGGCAGAAGCACAGTCAGTTTAATTATTTCAGAAACATGCGAAATCATATGGAAAGAACTTTTGGAGGGGTATATGCCTATACCAACAACAGACCGCCTTAAAACTATCATAAATGATTACTACAGGCGTTGGAAATTTCCGAACTGTTTTGGCAGTATTGATGGCAAACACTGTCAAATTAAGTGTCCGGCAAATTCTGGGTCCCATTATTTTAATTATTTGCACTACTTTTCCGTAGTACTGCAAGGTGTAGCAGATGCTGACAAAAAATTTGTAACTATAGAAGTGGGAGGAAGAGGAAAGCAAAGTGATGGCGGTACTTTTTCTGGATCAACATTATTTCGATTGCTTGAAGCGGATAAATTGAATGTTCCTCTTCCCCAAGCATTGCCAAACTCAAATACTATTTTACCTAATTTTCTGATTGGTGATGAAGCTTATCCACTGAAAACATATTTGTTAAGACCTTTTCCACGTAGGAATTTAAATGCGAAAACAGAAAATTTTAATTATCGACTTTCAATAGCAAGAAAATGCATTGAATGCGCATTTGGAATATTAACCAGTAAATGGCGTTTTTTGCAAAAAGCCATTGAAACAACACCAAGAACAGCTATTATTTTAATTAAATGTGCTTGTGTACTGCACAATTTTGTGAGGGAGCGCGATGGCGATAGTGATCTTGATTACTTACAAACAACAACAACTATAAACAATGCTAACGCTCAAACAAATACCGTTGATCGAGAACAACAGCAAAACTTCAACAGAAGCAGCCAAACAGCATTAAATATACGTAATGAATTAACAGAATACTTGTGGGAGTTTGGACATTAAATTCCACTTAAAATTTTAATTTTATCATGTTAATATGTTAACAATAAATTTTTTTTATGAATAAAAAAACACTCACCAGAACAACCACATATTTCTCCCAGTTTTTTCCATATGTTGTCAGTGATATTTTTATTTTTGAAGTCTTTGTGGCTATCCTGCCACAAAACCGGATAGCTTTGCACCTCAGAAATAAGCATTTCAATGTTAAATTTGTCCATTCTTTCTGTTCGTCGCTCAGCAGTCAACTGAAAATTAGAACATGTTTTAATTGTTAAGCGACGTCGCTCAGTCGCAGAGAAATCGCTCAGTCGCTCAGTCGCTCATCGCTTACTGCTTGGCCACTTCAATGGCATTTCATATGTTTAAATTTCGTCGCTCATCGCTCAGCCGCTCATCGCTCAGTGCGTGGCCGCGCACTAAGGGAACTCATCGTTTTTTGACGATTTCGACTGTTCCATTATTGCAGATTCGTGGTAAAACCATGACACATCAAGATCTGCTAATGAATGTGGATGACAGGTCACGATTGCTTTCTTTCGAAAATAGACTTTTCTTTCCTAAATTCTGTAGGGTTGTTTATATAGTCATTTGCAAAATCCTTATTTTACTTTCTATTGACTACTGAAATGTATGGTTTTCTTCATTATTCTTTAATATTTTCCGTGCGGTATCCCCATTAATATCCTTATCCAAATTTTTTTTTTGTTTTTGTTTGTCACTTCCTGTATGATTTCTCAAGAAGTGTTTCTCTAAACAGTTTCTGAGAGCATAATAATTAATTTATTCCGTTATTCCACTAATTATCTTTATTCTCCAAATAGTATTTATATGAAAATATCTACTTTAATTGAATGTGGTAAATGCCATTCTTCGTGCTGTTGCTGGAACTTGTAGAAATTGTCGAAACTTGGCTAATGACATGACTCTTAACACATGAAATCGTTGTTCGTTGACAATTCCGACTGCTCCACTAATATTTTTGTTTCACTGTAATGCCCTTTTAGCATGACGAAAATCGTCGTTCCTTGACGAATGGGACTGCTCCAGTTATGTGATTGATTTCACTACAACGATCTTTTGACATAACGGAAATCGTCGTTCCTTGACAATTCCGACTGCTCCAATAATGAGAGCCCTTATAGCATTACGCAAAGTTTGTGTAATCGTTCGGGACATATTAAAAATATGTATAAATTGCCAATTTATCGAAAACACTGCGTTGAAACAATTTTTACAAAATTCGCTTTAATGAAGAAAAATATCGTTGAAATGATATTTGGAAAAGAAAACGATTATGACCGCAAAGAAATGTTTGCCCGCTAAGGCTAGTGAACATTAAAAAGATGTCCACTGCGTTTAAAAAGATTCTACAAAATTCACTTTATTGAAGAAAAATATCGTTGAAACGATATTTGAAAAAGATTGGTATAAAATGTTTGATCAAAACGATTATGACCGCTGTAGCAAAGTTCGAAAACAGTCAGGTGTATCTTTCTTGCAAAAACTACCCCTGGATTGACATTTTTTCGTTGCCCATAAATGTCGTTCAATAAGCGACAGTGGTTGCAAATTTGATTGAAGTCTGCTGATATGCTGGCTCATACCATTCGACAGCAGCTCAGCACCAGTTTTATCCATTCAGGCCACTGCTTTGCGATGTTTTGAGTTCTCAACTGACTTTTTTTTATTTGACGAGTTTAGTAGCTGCTTTACACAATTTAATTTAAGCTTCTTCGAATATATCTCCTTTAATATAAGTACTAAGAGACTCTCAGTTGTCTTTCATGTTTAATAAAAATATATTTATAAGAAAATTTGTTGTGTAATTAAAATGTAATTATGTTATGTTATATAATAAATTATTGATGTAAACCCAACTTAACTTAAGTAAATATGAATAAAAAATAATAATAATACTAAAAAAATGTTTTCTATTGTTTTTTTTTCTGCCGGTAAGTTGAAATCTTATCGCTGAACTGATGACAGTCAAGTCAAATCTGTGACTGTCCCATAAAAAATCCAACAGCAGACTGACAGGATGTTTTTAAAAAGGTGGGAGGGAAGCAACGGAAACCGGAGCGGGGAATCTAACCTGTTCTCTCAACTCACGACTCTTCCAACCTCATTAGGTATTTCTACGTGGGAGTGATAAAACATTTTAAGTCTCTTCTATGGTACGGATTGACTAAAATAGTGAAGGTAATGAAAAAATGCGTATTCAAAGTCTTCTAAGCACTATATAGAGGGATCTTCTAAAACACTGGAAATCTAAAACCCAATGTTTTTCACATCTCCGTATGTATGACTACTTGAACTACTACGAACCTTGGCACTGGCTTTGTCTATATTACAATAAACTCTTCTCTTCAACGGTTGTCTCGCGGTATTTAGGAAAGAAAGAATAAATTCGTCTCAGAAGACAAACCTTTTAATCGATTAATATCAGACCTATGACAACATAAAGTTGGTGTCTTATAGTTTATCGTGTGTTGATACCTCTTCCTTTCTGCATATCTGAAAAGTATAACTAGTTTACATCGACAACAGATAAGAGGTGATAGCACTCAAGTACTCAATTAGAATTTCTCAAAGCATCGTTTAAACGATTGACGGAAGAGATTTAACCGTAACGGAAACGGAATCGTAACCAAGAAAAGTAGTAACCGTAACGGCATTGGACTCATTACCAACAGTATCTTCAGTAGATATCTCCGACGGCTGTAAAGTGAATTAGTTTGTAAGTGGTCCCTCAAAAAATCTCTTACAACAGAAACCAATGCCGACAGCAAAAATATACTTTAAAATTCATAACTTTTTGCGTAGCGGCCCCGTTGCTGCAGTAGCCTAGAGGATAGAATGTTAGCTTAGCAATTCGGTGAATTGAGGTTCGAAACCCATTGTCAGCAATTTTTTATTTATTATAACTTTTTTATTATTTCTTATTTAATTTTCATGTTTTTATATCATTTTTTGGATTGAAATTAATTGTTTTTTTTTTTATTTTTTATGATTTAGTTTTTATTACTATAATTTAATTTTTATATAATTTTTTAAATTGCATTTGAGTTTTTTTATTCAATTTTTTTTCTTTTAAATTTTTATTTATTTTTTATTTAATTTTTATCTATTTTTTATTTAATTTATTTTTCTAATATTTTTTATTTAATACAAAAAGCTATATAACATTTTATACGTGACAACCTCTGTGACAACTGTGTCAGTTGGATGTCGACTATGAAGATCTGAATGTAGAGATAACTCTGAAAAACATGCTGATGCCTACGCATAAAACTAAAAAAAAATTTAAATCTGTCTTTTACTCCAGTAATATGAATTCACCTTTAATAACCATCAATTTCGTATAAAAAATGCACCTACAATTTAATCGTTTTTTTGTTTTTTTACTTTATTTCACTTATTTCTGCATTCACAATTTAACATAAGTCGCACATACTTTCATATATTATTATCTGTCGCTTATTTATTTATTTATTTACGCGTCGATTTCCCTTAAATTTTTTTCTTGTTTTTGTTTATGCCAAATATTAAAAAATAAAGTACATACTCGTTCATAATTTTTAATTTTTATGTTTTTTTTAATATATAATATATTTTTTTGTACTGACGCCAGTGTTTTTAGTTTTTGTTATATATTTTCCATTTTTTATGTTCGAAAAAAAATGCTCGCTCAGCTACTTTTTTATACAAATAACTCTCTCGCATTTGCACAACAAATGCAAATCAAGATTTAAATAACTTTCGAATTTTCATTTTTCACTCTCTCATTTTTGTGTTTTGTAATCGTAACTCTTTGCGCACATCTGTATGTATGTATGTATTAGCATTTTATATTTTTTTATTTGTTTTTATTTTTATATGTATATCTTCTTTATTTTATAATTAAACATTTTACAGAAATTCTACAAATTTGCTTGCCTTGCATTCCACATTCTTTTCATTTCGCTTTTTTTCGTCATCTTTTGTTTACATTTTTGAAAGTCATAAGAAAATCTAGTATTTATACAATGCTTTAGAACTAAGAAAAAAATTTATATTATATAATATGTATAAATGTGTGTGTGTGTGTGTGTGTGTGTCAAGTACACTATTCAAGTATAAAATGAGCATAAGAACGTTGTATAATATTGTTAAGCGAAAAGTAGGAGAAGAAAAAATACAACAATTACAAATAATCAATCGCATACACATTACTTGTGTACGCAGTAGTAAAAATAAAATTAGTCAAATAATCAAAAATATTTTTTTTAGCAAGAGTTATACGTTTTTTTTATATAAAAGTGCGCTTGGTGCACCCAGTTAGGAAGAGCCGGATGGGGGGTTTGGGATTTTCTGCAGAAAAGCAATCTTATATGAACAAAATTATAAAGGAATCTTAAAAGCTCTCGAATTCGTCACTACAAACATATTCAATAGCTTATTATAAATACACCGTTGCTGTGGCGCAGACTGACAGCTTGTTGTTGTTGTTTGAAATGATATTCGTTTAGTTTATTTTATTTATTTTTAATATTTTTTGTTTGCTGCTGCTGCGCTTTTTCATTTGCAGGATTTGCAAAGTGTGAGTGTTGTTGCACATATTTTGTTGTTTGGATTTATGCCGCAATTAACTGGAATGGGACAAAAAAAGCGAAAATTAGAAATTTATAAAAACAAAAATTTGTATAAAAATTTATATTTATAATATTTATATATATATATACATATTTTTATATATATATACATATTTTTATAATATTTAATTATATTTATATATATTAAATGTTTTAAACTTGAATTTTTGTATAATTATGTATGTAAAATTGATATTGAATTTTGATTTAAAAAAATTGGTTAAAAACGTATTTTTAAATAAAAAAATTAAGCTGATTTTTTACCAAAAATAATTTTAAAATTGATTATAAAATATGACTTATAGTTGATTTCTTGAATAAATATATATTTAATATTAAATTTGAATTTTGAAAATTTTGAAAATTTATTTTTGAATAAAAAAATTATTTTGACTAATTTTACTGTTTTATTTAATAAATTAATTTTAAATTTGATTTTAGAATAAAAAATAATAATTTTAAAATTGTTTTTGAAAAAAAAATTTAATTATTTTTGAAAAAAAAGTAATTTTAAATTTGAATGAGCAAATAATTATATAATTAATATTTATAAAAAAACACATGAATTGAAAATTTTAGTTTTAAGTAAAAATACTTTTATATTAAGAATTTTTTGAGAAAAAAATGAATATTAAACTTTAATTTTGAACTAATAATTTCAAAATTGTTTTTGTAAAAATAAGTACCAAAAAGAATAATAAGTTATCAAAAACAAAAATTTTAAATTTGATTTGAGCTAAAAAATAACTTTTAATTTGATTTTTGAATAAAAAAAAAATATTTTTAAAATTGATGTTAAATAATATTTAATTTGAATTTTGAAAAAGCAAATCATTTTATAAATAATTTTTACATTGAGGAAAAATACTAAATTTTATATAATGAATAAAAAATAATTTTAAAATATTTTGGAAAAAAAAAAAATATTTTTAATTTAAATTATGAAGGAAAAAAAAATTATGAAAAAAAAAATAAATAAAAAATTAAAACTTAAATTCTAAACAGTATCGGCTAAGTATGTACATATATCTTATTCAAAAAAACTTACCGCCTTTACTGTGGCTTTTATGAAATCCTTTTTATCTGTTAAATCGAAATCGGGATATTTTGCATACACCTGCTTGCACACCGTTTTCATGGTGATCTCTTCGAGATTGGCTTTATCTAAGATTTCCTTAACATAATTGCGTATTTGTTCGTCCTGGAAAATAAACAACAAAAACAAATAACACAAATTACTTTTAATATTTCTTAATTGCATATGACATACCGTGGGGAATGTCGCCTTGCCCTTTTTGTTTAGCGGCTCATCCTCATCATCGGACTCTTCCTCCTCCTCTTTTTTGCTGGCTTTTTTCGGTCGACCAGCGGCTAAAAAGAATAAAAAAATAAGATTAATAATAAAATAAAATGAAAATTAAATGAAGAAAAAAAATAAAATTAAAAAAAAAAAATAAAAATTAAATTAAATACAATTAAAATTAAATTATTTTTTAATTTAATTTAAAAAAAATAAATACAACTTACGTTTAGCTGGCGTTTTAGCTTTGTTATTAGCTTTAGCATTTTTCACAGGCGTTGAGGGTTTTTTGAATTTCTTTGACTCCTCTTCCTCCTACAAAAGAAACATTAATAATTAAAAAATATTATAAAACAATTAGAATCAACTTCAAACTAGTACTCAAGCACATTACCTCACTCTGGTCGCTGCCAAAGTCGGACATCTCCTCCTCTTCCTCCTCATCCTCAGAAATTTCTTCATCTTCACTTTCTGAGTCTTTGCGTTTGCGCGATTTGGTTGGTTTGGCGCCACGTCCACGTGTACCACGTTTATTTGTGGCGGCAGCAGCAGCAGGTCGGCCACGCTTACCCGGTGTTGCGCGTTTACGTTTCGGCACCTGGCAATACAGAAAAAATATCACAAATTATTTAAATTATACAGTTATAATAGTTGCATATTTAACGCTTACATCACTATCTGCATCGGAGAGATCAAACTCTTCTTCTTCGGAATCGGAATTCTTTTTCCAACTTTTACGTGCTGGTCGTCCACCGCGTCCGCCGCGTGCTAATGCCTTGCGGCCACCACCACGTGCACCATCCGAATCGGAATTGCCACCAGATGGATTGTACTGAAAATTTCATAAACAAAAATCATTAAAAAAAAAATTTTTAATTAAAAAATTATTAAAATTAAAATTAATTAAAGAAATAAGTAATTAAAAAAATTTAATGAAGTAAAATTTAATTAAAAACAAATTAATTGAAAAAAATTATTAAAAAGAAAAATAGTTCCAAAAATTTATTTTAAAAAAATTTAATTCAAAAAAAATGTATCAAAAAAAAAAGTAATTAAAAAAAAATTTAAAAATACATGTTTATGTACGCAAGCAAGCAATTTTCTTACATCTGAGCCCGACTCGGAGTCATCGTGACGCTTTCGCTTGGCCGGCGCTGTATTACGTTCACTTTCATCTGAGCTGGAGAAGTCAACATAGGCGGACATTTCTGCAATATAAATATATAGAAATTTATTAAAGCATTATTATATTTATTTTAAGTCGTTATTATTACTTTTGCCAGCAGTTGCGCGTCTAGGGCGGCCACTTGATGAATTTCGTGCTGGTGCGCGACTGGTTGGTTTACGTTTACGCTCCTCTTCTTCGCTCACCTCTTCATCATCATCGACTGGCTAATGAATGGAATTTTTTGTTTTAATAAATTAAATATTGTATAAATAAAAATATATGTATTATAAAAAAACAATTTTATAAAAAAATATATTATAAAATAAATAAAATAAAATAAATAAATTTTATAAAAATATATATTATAAAAAAAAATAAATTTTATAAAAAATATATTATAAAATAAATTAAAATAAAAAAATTAAATTTTATAAGAAAATTAAGTTTTATAAAATAATTTAAATTTTATATAAAAGAATTTACAAAAACAAATTTAAATAAATTAAATATTTTATAAATAAAAAATGTATTAAAAAAATAATTTTATAAAAAATTAAGTTTTATGAAAAAAATTAAATTTTATATAAAAAAATTAATATTTTATAAAAAAAATTAAATTTTATATAAAATAAAATCGCTTGAAAAAGCGTACCTCCTCATCCTCGTCCATATCTTCTTCCTCCTCCTCAGCCGCTTCATCCACACAGAGCGACTCATCTGGTTCCATAAGGAATTTGAGCACACGATTTGCAATTTCATCTTTTGTGCCTACAATTTTACAAATTAAATATGAAATTTTATTACAACAACATTTGTTTACTTTTGAAGCTTTACCTTTGCCCGCCAACGCTAGTATATCACAAATACCCTTAAGTGCCTTCGCATCGGTCTTCTTAATGGCATCCAATTTTTTCTTATATTCACTAGAGTCCTTCTCAAACTCGAAACCGGCAAATGAGCGTAAATTCTTTTTAACAACATTATTTTTACCGACAGCATTGAAACAGATCTGTAATAAAATATAAAAAAAAAAAATCGTTTATAATTATTTCAAGTACATTTTTTTATATAAATGAGATAAAAAAATAATAATTATTGAAATCAACTCATTCGCATTTAATTGCCAAAACATATCAGACAATATAAGCTCTCATACATACCTCGTGCAACGTTTGTAGTCCATCAACTCGTGTCTTATTTATATTATCATTGATTCTATCAATTTCGGCTAATGCCACCACATTCTCATCATCTTCATCGACTTCCTGGTTTTCATTCTCCTCTTCATCAGATTTATCATCTTTATTTTTGTCAGCTTTTTTGTCGTTCTTCTCTTTGCCTTGCTCCTTGGCTGGCTTCTTTTTATCAACAGCAGCCGCTGTGGCGGCGCCGCCTGCAGCACCCGCTACTGTGCCATTCTTCTCCTTACCTTCAGTCTTCTTATCATCAACTTCGGCCGCATCATTATCGTCTTTGGAGTCGTTAGCCTCCTTGGCATCACCGAGTTTGTCCTTTTGAGCTGACTTTTTATCATCGCCTGCATCGACGTTGGATTTATCATCGGATTTATTTTCTGCAAGGAGGAAAGAAAATTATGATTATTGTTAAGAAGTATAATAATAAAGAAAACTAACAATAAAATTTAATGCGAATTATGATATAATAAATATTAATATTTTAATGAAATTTAAAAAAATTAAAAAATTATTTTCACCCTTGGGAAGTCTAACGGTCACACATAACATGACGAGATAAACTATGAAATAGCGAATATTTATTGTACCTTGGACATTACTATACAAAACCATATTATTCAGGGTTTTACATGAACAAATCCAAGGGTAGATATATGTATAACGTGAGCAGTAGTGTGGATACTAAGAGAGTGTAGTTAATGATATAATTTTAATCACACCCCACTGTATACCCCACACAAACAACACAAGATAACACAAAGTTTATTTAGAAAGTGCAAAGCAAGGAAGAAAAACACACAAATTCATTATTTTCTTTTAACTTCCTCAACCCAAACACTTCCACGCAGTGAAAAAGTCTCTCGCATGCTTTGGCTAGGATTCGAACATGCGGCTGTAGAAGAAAAGCGCGCCAATTCACACATTTTTAGGTACAACACGCTAGCATGATACGCTATGCAACGTCGACAAAATTTGCCGGTCAGAGCACACTCCTTGCTTTCGTGCTGTTGCTTTTCTGCCTCCATTCATTACCAACGCATGTATGTATTTCGCCGCACGCAGCGGGGGACAAACGACCGCGTAGAATACGTAGCAAAACAACAAACCCAAAAAATGCAACAACTCGTCGAATGAATGAATCGACAAAATTCATCCAATATGCCAACAATTCATTTTGCTAGACAACTCGGAAGTTTTTGTGCTCTGTTATTACACACTTTCGCATTATCTGCGTTTCGACTTGATTGCTGCTTATCAGTAGCATTAACAATTAAGTAAATTTAACGGAGTTTTAGCACAAAAATTAAAAAAATAATGTGTAGTAAAAGGAATTAAGCAACTATTAATGCTCACACTCACCTGCATCAGTTTCTGATTTTGGTTTCTTGTCGTCATTCTCTGTTGCTGTAGACACCTTATCTGCTTTCTTATCGTTAGCTTCGTCATCAGCACCTGTACTATTTTTCTTCTCTGCCGCAGCAGCAGCAGCAGTTTCTGGACTTTCTGTACCACTAGCGGTTACGTCTTTCTTATCGTTCTCTGGGGCTTTCTCTGTTGCTGCCGTTGTTGTCGCCGCAGTATCGCCTCCGGCTTTTGTCTCCTCTGTTTTGTTCTCGCTTTCCTTTAAGCATAAGAAGAATATAATAGAATTAACGTTATTTAAAAAAATTTATAATTATGTGTGTAAAAAAATGAGAAGGCAAAATTCTATTGACATTGATTTTTTAGGTTATGGTTACTACACAAACACATTTATAAGTGCACGTACGTTTAAATTGCGTACGTATTTTAACTTTTAGAGGGCTTGTCTAAGCTGTACTTTTTAAACAAATAGCTTATTGCTTCGAACAAATGTGGATTTTTACTTTGAAGTTTGAATTTTAGGTATAAGCTGGCTTCATATAACGACAAATCAGACACTAGTTGACAAAGCTGTTTCGAGGAAGGCGAAGAGAAACCGTCCCAGTAATTCCTCCTTCTATGCCCACAATTCGTCAGACTTAGGTTAAAACACCGTGGTAGCCAAATCTTCGGCGAACACATTGAAATGACTGGAATGAACTTAAGAAACTTTATAATAGAGTTCAAGCGCTTTGTCGTATCATAAGCGTCTTCGATATTCGTCAGGATTATCCGGGTATCACAAAGGATAGTCGAATCTAACTTAGATACTTTGCAGTTGCGGTGATCTACCGCTTAACCTAACCTAGCTTCATATGCAATACCATGCATCCACGATAGCTAGGTAAATACACACTGTTATATTTTTAAGACATTTGTATACTTCTCACATTCAAAGTAATTCGTGATTTCATCACTTTACAACAAAATTTGCAAATATTTTTAATAAATGGAACTTGCAAAACATTTTAAACCATATACCATCTTCAAAACTACGTATTAAAAGTTGAAGAGTTTATAATGTGACTTTTATGCAAATATATATGTATGTTTAAGCTCATGCTCCATCACACTGTGCGTATGTATGCCCATTGCATGCAATATACACTTGTTTACTTATAATCCTTAGCAAATGACACTTGTCGAGCACTTGAAAATAGGTTAACTGTTGTTGCCTTCACAAACAAATCACCCCCTCCCAAGTTTGCCAACGAGAAAAAATCTTAAATCTGCATTATAAAAATGCACGTCCGTAATATATGCATGTTGTATATATACATATGAAAATATGAACTTTTTCGCCTTTGTTTTTCTCCGGCATTCGTTTAACTGTGCTGCTTTTGCCAAAGGCGCCAACAACGTATCCATATCATAAATGAATGAATGAATATTCGCTTTCGCCAGTTATACGAACAATAAGGCGAATTGCAATCAAATGCGAAATCTTCAACTAGATGAATTCGCTCGCGTATCAAACGAAAAGGCCATTCAAAAGGCGGCAAGCGAGGAAAGCCCATATATAAAATATGTAGTAGGTGAAAATGAACCGACGCCATGTTTATACACCACCACGACACGGCACTGCACGGCATAGCAAATACACGACGCAGCGCAGCGCGGCGCAACGAAACGGCGAAACGACGTTCATTGAAAAAATGAAAAAAAAAATGAAGATGAAACGATGAAAGCGAAAAATCCAACGAATGTGACGCGCTTTAAACTTTTTCCATGCACTTTTACACGTAAAACACTTGAAATTTATACACAATTTTATTATTATGCAAAACTTTTAACATTAATTGTTATTTTGAAATACTTTTGATTAATTTACATACCATATTTACTATGTTTTTTGCCCGAAAAAATCTTTCTCGCCGTTTCCCTGGCACGAAATTCACTTATGGAAAATACACTCAACTATTTTATTAATTCCTCTTCGCCATATGCTGCTTCTTCTTCTTTATGCAGGGTTGATATTTTCGGTATTTGAATATGTGTACTTGCACTTATAGATTTTGATTTATACGAGTGTATTAGAAATTATCGAAACTTTTTAAATTTTAAGATTTTTTTTATATTTTGTAGTTATGGAACGCTTTAACCGTATATTTCCTTATTTATTTTATGTCATTTAGTTTTCAAATTAATAAAGACACATAAAAGAAAATTAAAATAAAATAATATACATGAAACGCACTTGAAAATTATTAAAATAATTAAAAATAAATCTCGATAACCATAAAAATCATATTTGAAAAAATCGATAATAAACTGCAAATTTTGATAACATATTGCGAAAATCGGTTTATCGTTATAGCACATTGGTAAATAACTGCGCGCCAACAAAATCTTCATTTATACGCCATAGCGCCTCCAAACAATTTCATTTCATTAATAATATAAAATAACATCATGGGAATTTTGGGCTTAGCGAAATTGATCGCAGATATTGCACCATCCGCCATAAAGGAAAATGAAATCAAAAACTACTTTGGTAAGTAAAACTCACAACAAAGTAATTGACACTTGTTTAACATACCGCCACTTCCAGGCCGTAAAGTGGCTATTGATGCATCTATGTGCCTGTATCAATTTCTAATTGCCGTACGTGCTGATGGTGCACAACTAACCACTGTGGATGGTGAACCTACTTCACATTTGATGGGTATGTTTTATCGCACCATACGCATGTTGGAGCACGGCATCAAGCCGGTATATGTGTTTGACGGTAAGCCACCAGATCTAAAGTCGGGTGAATTGGCTAAACGTGCTGAGCGTCGTGAAGAGGCACAAAAGGCCTTAGAGAAGGCGGAAGAAGCCGGCAATGCAGAGGAAGTGGAGAAATTCAATCGACGTTTGGTGCGTGTTACGAAAGAGCATTCGCGTGAAGCGCAGGAACTACTTAAATTAATGGGTGTGCCATATGTGGTGGCACCCTGTGAGGCGGAAGCGCAATGTGCGGCGCTAGTAAAGTCGGGTAAAGTTTATGGCACTGCTACAGAGGATATGGATGCGCTTACTTTCGGCTCAAGTGTGCTGTTGCGGCATTTAACATTTAGCGAGGCGCGCAAAATGCCGGTTAAAGAGTTTAGCTATGAGAAAGTGCTACAAGGCTTCGAACTGACAAGCACGGAGGTAAGTAGTCAGCAAAAAAAAAATTGTTTATACAATATTATAAAGCCGGAAATTCTTTCTACTTTACAGTTCATAGACCTCTGCATACTGCTGGGTTGTGATTACTGCGAAGGCATTAAAGGTATTGGTCCAAAACGCGCAATTGAATTAATTAATACTTATCGTGATATTGAGACAATACTCGAAAATATTGATCAAAAGAAATATACCGTTGCGAAAGATTGGAATTATAAAGTTGCGCGCGAGCTCTTTATAAAACCCGAAGTAGCAGATCCACTAACTATTGAGGTAAATATGTGTAATAAAGCAAATTTGCGATTTTTTTTAAATAAATTCTTACTTCCATGCTAGCTTAAATGGACTGAACCAGATGAGGAAGGTTTGGTGAAATTTCTCTGTGGTGATCGCCAATTCAATGAGGATCGTGTACGCGCTGGCGCAAAGAAAATACAAAAGTCAAAAAATACACAAACGCAAGGACGTTTAGATAGTTTCTTTAAGGTGAGTTAGTAAAAGTTAGTTTTAAAAAATTTAATTTAAAAAAAAATACAATTCTGTGCTCTCCCACCAGACTATACCATCTACGAATAAAGCTACACCTAAACGCAAAACAGAAGACGACAAGAAGACTGCCAATAAAAAAGCAAAGACTGGCGGTGCCGCACGTGGCAGGCGTCCCAAGTAAGACCTTATTGTTGTAATTGTATTACTGACTATAAATAACTATTCTAAGTAATAAGCGTGTTTAGTAATTAAGTATATTTTTGAAAATACGGGCTGTAATGCCGCAGACACATTGTTAAAAATTAAAGCCACATATACTGCTGTCATAATTTGTTAAAACTCAATTTTGTTTGTTTAATAATTTTAATTTTTTTTATATCAATGAAAGTTGACAGTACAGTTTATTTATTATTAAATTCTAAAACTTAGTTCGCAACTATTTGATATTACAACAATATTTTACATTTAAGTCAAGTCTACAACTTGTGTGTAAACGTAAAAAACTGCTTACAACTATAAGTACGATTAAGGCTTAAATTTATTACAAATGTCTCGTAAATAATGGAATAAAAATAAAAGTTGTGCACTATTATGAATACGTATGTATATTTTTTACAACAAATACTGTTTGGCTAGTGCGCGTAGAAAACGTGTTTTCCGTATTGCGGCCGCTTCACGTTTGATTTCATCATTGTTGTTTGCATTCAATTCAAGTGAGCCCATAATGGCGATCTATTGAGAAATTAAAAAAAAAAAATAATTAAAAAAAAATTAAATAAAAATATTGAAAAAGTAAAAAATAATAATTTAAATATTTTGTGTAATTATTAAATTTTTTTTTTCAAACTTACCGCCTCCAACTTGCGACTATGTTCGCCCTTTCTAGCGTGTAAATTGATTATGAATTCCAATAGGGTTGTGTCCCAAATGCAATTATAATATGCATCCATTGCATCGGTGAAATTCGAAGATTTCTCGGTGAGTTTTTTGAATACAATGCCATAATCAATTTCCTCCAAGAACTGTAAAACAATTAATTCACAATTAAATAAAATATTTTTAATTTCGTTTACAAATGCATTAAAAAAACAAAATTTACCTGACACAGCACGGTGGCCTGCATGTGACAGCCTAAATTCGATGAGCAACGTATCATTTTATGTATTATATAATCATCAGCTACACTGCGTTGCCGTGGAAATGTACAGTAATCGGTGCCGGTGATCAGCGCATTAACATAGCAACGCATAGCCGCTTCGTTATTGCCAATAGCTGTCGAATTTAAGGTGAAATTCAAATAATCATAATAATAAATAATAATAATAATAATAAATAAATAATAATAATAATAAATAAATAATAATAATAATAAATAAATAATAATAATAAAAAAATAATAATAATAAAAATAATAATAATAATAATAAAAAATAATAATAATAATAAAAAAAATAATAATAATAATATAATATTAATAGAAAAATGATAACATACCCAATTCCAAGTCACCCTTCGTTTTCAACCATGCAATAGTTTGTGGATAATATTTCAAAGCTTCGGTTAACAGCCAATGCAAAGTCTCACAAACTATACGCACGCTATAGGCCAAGGGACTGCAGATGAGAAATTTATTTAAATATTTGTGCTTCTCGCGTTAATAAAAATGTACTATGTGCCTACCTTGATATGTTAGTTGGCCACAAATGCATATATTCACCACACAAATCATGATTTGTATCATCGCGTAAGATGTTTTGTATTTTTCCAAGGCAGGATATGGCCAGCGAGAAGATCAATTGATGGCGTATACGTTTCAGAAACGGTTGTAGGCCCGTTGAAACTGCTAGGGAAGGTGAATTACGTGAACTACCACCACCAGAACCGCCGCCACCACCGCCAGGTCCACCGCTACGCTTCGTGGTATTCACAAACATTTGCAGCACCAAATCGAAGGCGTCACGGCACATCTTCTTAGAGCCTTTCATCTTTTCCATATCAAGCACGGTGGCTGCAAATGCAATGGGTAATTCGAGCTGTGGCAGGCGCTTATCCAAGAACGTTAGCGAATTCCAATCGCCCAGATTGAGCAGCATGATGGCGCAGGCTTCGATTATCTGTGGCAAGAGAGTTAACAGAATTTTAATTTACTGAATTTCAAGCGAATAGCAAGTTTAACATATTTTATTTTTTATTTTTTTTTGTAAAAGTTTTACATATAAAATTCACTTTGATCAAATTAACCTTTAAAAATATTTAAGTTTTTTGTGCGTTCACAAATCGTGTCAATTTAAGTATTTCTATAATATTTTCATTCTATTAGTATATGTATTTATTTGCTTTTAAATTCATGTGCAATCAACTCTGTAAGATTTGTTTATATTGTTATTTTTGAATGCACTTCGATCAGCTGTTCCTGTCAATTAAAAAAAAAATAAATTAAAATTACACACTCCCTACCTCTATGCGCGGTATAATGTTGTCGTTGCTTTGTAAGGAAGCTAAGCATAGCTTGCAGCGGTTGCCCAGCGACTGTAGATCCAAAGTTTTACGATTCCACTCTTCCAAACACTGTGTAATTTGTATGAATAAAATCTCCCAGTTGACCAGCTTGCCTAGCTTTGAAACCACTGTGGTAGGTGAGAGCTCCTGGCGTTGTGTCTCCGACTTCAGCACGCTTAGCATAGAGACCGCGCCAATGTAGTCCTGTAGGAAAAATAAAAAGTTATTTACTGCAATAATAAACACTGTGTGGCACAACATAAACTTACACTTTTTGCAGTCATCTCGCGTGCTTTGCCCAATAAGACATAAGCAAAGTCCTGTAGAAAACCTCTTTGCATAGACATGAGCAGCGATTTAATCGGTGTGGCAATCTCCCAACTTGGATTTACGGTCCACAATGGCTTAGCTGGATTGGTGGCAGCCAATTTGACCAGTAATTTACGCACAGTATTCGCATTTGTACAGGAGATTAGTTGACGTTCGAGTGAGCCGACATCAATGCGTATTACTAGAAATGTAATTAATAAATAATAAATAAATTAATATAAAAAAATATATAAATTAATATAAAAAATATATATAAATTAATATAAAATTAATTATAAATTAAAAATGAAATATTAACATTTTGTTTTTACACTTCATAACCTACTTTTCGAATTAAATTTCCATTCACTGAGCGTTGCAAGCGTTGGCACAGTGAGCTCTTCATCGGCTGTTTGTCGTTCTAGTTCAAGTAATTCTGTTGCTGAGAAGAGTTGCATGTGTTGCAAGTGTTGTAGAAATTGTTTGCCATTATTTTGCTTTAAAATGCTGTCTATGAGAAAGCTTTTGATTGTATTACGTTCGCCAAGCGTACAATGCGGCAGTACGTTACTGATTGCCTGTCATATTAAAATTAGTTTAATTAATATTTTTTTTTTAATTTATATGTTATTTACTTACATCTATAAGCGCCACGAAACAATTCATATGTCTATATTTATCAAAATAGTCCACGCTTGTAAAAATATTGCCCTCCTCAAAAATGCTGCGAACCAAATTTAATGCAGCTACTTGCATCTCGAGTGCGCGTGACTCCTTGAGTGAACCCTGAGAAATGGCCCCCTCAATGTCTAGTTCGAGTATGCGTCGGCTTACAAGCGGTATTTCACGTATATGGTTGTCCTCTTGTAGTATTTCAATGATGTCCTTGGAAGTAGTAGTAACACATAATTATAATATTTCAACACAATTATATTCACTTATTAACTCACTCTATACTGTTTCAATGAGGAGGCATTAAAGCGCTCCGTTAAGGTGGTATGTTGCTCGCTGCAGCCGCAAGCCAGTAGATAACCTTCCAGCTCCTCGTCATTCACGTGGCAAAAGAGATAACCAGCCGCTGTGCGTTTGGCCGATTCTGCTTTATAGTCCGCTTTCATTTCTTTCAAATTGCGTCGACACTCATTTACAGCTTCGCGCGCTTGTCTATATTGTTTGGTATATAAGTAGAAATTAACCAAATCGAAATAGATTTGTGCACGTAACTCGGCTAGAGAAATCTTTTGCATATGTTCGAAATTTTGTCGCATCGTTTCAGTGTCTGCGTGCAGCGTAACAAATGTGTCGAAGGTGAAGACATAAAATGGTTCGTTGGAGTTGCAAAGCTCCTGCAGATACTCCACGCTATTTTGTGGTGGTATATCAGGCGCGAAGAATTGATGCATCGGCTCCATTGGCACAAACCTGTAAAAATTGTATGGTGAAAATTAAAAAAATAATAATAAATTAATAATATTATTTACTTACATATTCGACATGGAGGGGCGCGCTGCTTTCATAGCAATATCTTTTAGAATTTGCAAACGTAGCACCCAACGGTGATAGAAAGTGAGCGCAAAGCGCGCTGCGTGCTCATGCCCATCAGATGCTGCAAAATAATATTAATATTTATTATTTTTAATTTTTTTAAATATAGTTTCCAAAAACTTACATATTTTTGGCTGGAAATCCTGCTGCAAAGGTATAGTAACCAATTTTCCAAAGCATATCGTGCACAAATCACGCAATAAAAACAATTGCTTTGGTATGGGTAAGCTCTTTTCCAATACATCTGTAATTTAATACAAATTAAAAATAATATTTATATATATAATTTGTACTCACCTAAATTCCACTTTAACCACGTGGCTACTTTAAGCGTTAAAATCTTCAAAGCAATTTGTTTACGCGGTATACGTAGGCCGTCCATGTTCATCGTGCCAGCACCACTGTTTACGCCTGCGCCTGGCGTCACCGGTATGCCACCCGGCATATTTTCTGTGTCTGGCGAAGTTAAATCATATTGTGGCGGCATTATTACATCTGGTGTAACAGATATGAATTGTGACATTAATTCCAATGCGCTGGGATCTACAAAATAAACATTTTTAACTTCCAATTCGTTTATTATAAAAAGTTCTGTTTACCTGGATTGGGCTTTTGCAGGTGCTTGCTAATTAATTGCGGATCGAGTAGAAATTCAAACCAAAGCACCGTTTCGGCGGCAAGCGGTACCGCTTTTGGACGTAAAGGATCGTCCATTTTTTTATTTAATGAATTTAATGCACTCTTTTCAACGCTCATTTAAAAGTTTTAACAAAATTAACATTACAAAAATGTATGCAAGTCGCTAATAAACATCTGTTAGAATGTGGAGTGTCAAATGCAATCAGCTGGCGACAGTGTTGCAGGTTATTTGTAAAAGCTTGATAATATACAGGGTGCTAGTTATGCAGATATTATTGTATGACTTTGAACCGTCTTATTTAGCGATATTAAAGCTTTAAGTTTATATTACATGATGTTATTTTAATAAAGTACTTTTTCTATAACAAAAAATATCTTTAGATAAACAAAAAATCAGATAAACAGTAAGTTGAATCGCTTTCGTTTTTCAAAGCACTTCTGTCACCCCTTATTCGCTGATGCTGTTAAAAGTACCGGTGCAGAAATTCAGCGCACATAACGAATTCGTATTAAATAATTTTTTAATGTAAAGTTTGGTGTTTTTAGTGAAAATATTGTTGTAAAAGTGGTTTAAAGTTAATGAGCTAAGTCTAATGTATGCGTGTAATATAAAGTATTTATTCGTCGGGCGCTTTTATATATATAAAAAACTGTATTCTTAAATTGTGCGTACAATTAGCTATAACTGTTTGTGTGTGTTATGAAAGAATTCTTTTAGCAACGAATTATGAGGCTTATTTCCGCCTTCCGTTTGGGCGTTGCATACATATAGCCCTGATTTGATTCACACGGAACTCTGATTTGATATTTTGACTCTTAAGAATGTAAGTCAGCATTATTATATTTATCTCTGTATATTGTAAGCTTATAATGCCGTTTTCGGGCAGCATATATGTATGTAAAGTTATATATGTACAATGCAAAGTATAGATGGCGAATACGCATTTACTTAAAATTGAGGTTAGGATTTTACTTAAGCTATTTTTAAGACTTCCGCCGACTTGATTAACTTGTGACGAACTTAATGTCAAAACATCCAAAATTCTTGTTAATACTGCAGTCTTGATAAAGAATTTGAACACTCTCGGTGTAAATTTCTAAAAATAAAAAATATGTTTTTAAAATGTATTTTTTTCTGAAATCTTAAAAATGTTCCGTACAGTTCTTTGTATGTCCACATTTAGTGATGGATTGAGCAAACACTGAGAATGTATGCCCTTAGTACTTTGTTTCGAGTATTCATTGACTTCTAGTTATACATTTGATATAGTACTATTTCATATTTGTAGCTCGAAAAGTCTTTGAGGTAAAGAATACATTTACATATACATACATACATACAAATATTTTTGAATTTATTATTTGAATAAGTTAATGTGGTACATTGCACACTGCATCCTCAAACCAATAGATACATTTTCATTTCCTCGACTCTTAACAAAAGACAGCTTAAACATATGTCCCTTTAAAGATACATATGTATATGTAGCTTTCTTCCATTTGTGCAACATAAAACGCACAGTGGATTTGCATAGTTCCATCCTAAGCTGTGGTGCTATATCCGACTGCAAAGTGTCAGCTCCCTTGCCGCAATGTCGTGATTAAAAATACAAATTGTTATTAAAAATTACAAAAAACATGCGATCGTGGTCTATTTACTTACATTCGTATTATCACTGAGAGAACCAACTATTTCCATTTCTTCTAGTTAATTAGTAGAGGATGCATCTGGCATTGAAGCTTTGAAGTAACATTCAATACAAATCGTTATTGTCTATGTTCGTTTATGCCACTACTTACGCTTTCATCTCGCGTTATCGTTATCATTTTACATTATATTAACTTAATATATTCAAAGGGTAGCAATTTTCAATCAATTGTAGACGACCTAGAAATTCTAGGCATTGTAATTCAAGCATGTGTCAGCTTTCGGATGCAAATCATAGGGTCTTTTAATTCATTTAATAAACTTTATTGTATTTTTATCCGTTTAAATTTTCCAATAAATTGTATTTTTCAAAAATAGATTCAAGTCGGCAGCACATAGCTGTCAAATGAAGTCAGCTGTTCATTGAGTTGCCACTCGATATAAACGGCAAGTTATTAAGGAGGGTGTTCCAAATTTAATGACACTTAATATTAATTTTTTATAGACTGTTTATTTCATTAACCCTTATATATTGTTTTTGTTGCTCTTTTGGTTTTTATTATACTAATACATTAATTTGTATATTTACAGCAGATGTGGTAAAAAACAACATTTGGTTGTAAGGTAAGTGAAAGTTGAAAGGTAAGTGAGATAAATTTTCTATTTACATATATATTATTAATGCATATTGTAATTCAAATGAATGGCCTTATCAATCTTTATCAATATATACTTATGTTTTTACTTTATAGATACAAATTGTATATGCATATGTATGAGTATATATGAAGGAAAGGTATTTAAAATGAATGAATGAGGTCAGGTTTATTCCAGCATCCTTTAAATAGCAAAACAAATTGAAAATAAAAGAATATAGGATTTCTTAAGGAGGTTAGGTTATGTTAGTTACATATACTAAAATTTTATAATTGTTTCTACCTAATTTATTTAAATTGATTCGCAAAGAGTGTCTGAGTGATTTTTTTTTTTTACCCAACGTACAACTGGACCAATTATATTGATCAACTTATTAGAAAAGAAAATTTAATAAATTAATTAACATATGTACCTGTGTTTTTTTAAGTGGAAATTTCTAAAGCCAATGAGACAACAATAGCCAACAACAAATATTCACTTGTCACTCTTTCATACACAAAGTGAATGTGCAAAATATCATCTATTTCGAGGGAATCCCATTAAAAAATAACGTTTTCTGTGTGAGCCACGGCTCATATGTATACCTTTATGTTTTTATAGCGCTAAAGACATTATAGTTTTTATTTTTTTTTTATAATAAATTCGTAATTTATTAACTTTTAACTAACAAACAAAGCGCGAAAAAATATTTTTTTTTAAGTATGTATGTATGTGTATTAATGTGAGATTAGTTGAATTTTAATTCATTCATTATTAATTTTTTTTTTCATTTGATGACTTGGCTTCATTAAAAATGTAAAGCAGCTAAATATGCGGCACTTTTAAAGGCACAGGTACTTACGCATACATTTATAGCTTGTGTGACCATAGATTTTGACTTAATGTGTAAATGTGTTTTTGAGTTTCTACAAATGGTCGATTTTTTATTGATATATACTATATTGATTTGATGCATATACTTGCTGTTGCTATAGAGTTGTAATTTTTACTGTTTGCTAGTTAGCGGAATTCAATACCCAATCAACTAAATCTGCTGAATTTTCAGAAATGTTTTTCGAAATGGAACAGGATGAGTTATCGAAATATCGTACTTTGAAGCAATGTATTTTTGGGAATAGTTAAATTCTGTCTAACAATTTGAAGAAGACCAGTGTCTTCGAAACCTAATTTTATTCAGATATTTATATTTATATTTTTTTTTTTGCTTCTTGAACAATGATGCCACACTCAGCGCTCACAATATACATACATTCCTACAGATTTTAATCTGAAATTACTAAAAATAAATAAACGACTTAATGCAATCATTCGTTAGCAGCATCCGCGGTATTAAGCTGCGATGACGTAGCTTTGGAATTTTAAAATTTTATTTTATTGGTCATACTTTTCTCCGCATTAATTTAGGTTGGCTGTAAAGTGCTTGTATGCAAATTAGTACACCTGACTTAACGAATATTTATAAACACACACACATAAATTTACATAGGAATATAAATTTAGACACAAAGTTTGACTTAAATATTCAATAGCAACCATAATAGGTCGCAAGAGCGCTGCATAAATTTGTTGAATTGTTTTTTCTTCATCGCTTGAAACATTGTAGATTTGAGATAAATGGGGGGACATATGCTCAGACATACATACTTACATATGTATGTATTTATGGAAATATCTGTAAAATATTTGAATTATATACTGTCAATATCATGTCAATATGTATTTTAAGTTTCCAAATTCAATTTATAAGTGTGTTAATATATTGGGAAATCATTCAATGGTTTTTGGAATTTTTTTTAAGTGGGCGTGGCTCCGCCTCCCAAATAGGCTTTTTGAATATATGTATCTCGGACACTACCAAAGCTGTATAAACCAAAATCACTTCCCTTACGTATCCCATTACACCATGAAAATAGTTGAAATCGGATAATAACCACGTGCACCTCCCATACAAAGGTTAGGTTGAAAATTACTAAAAGTGCGTTAACTCACTAACGGAAAACATCAGGAACACTAAATTTTAGAAAAGAAATGGCAGCAGAAAGCTGCACTCAGATTTTTTTAATATGTGGAGAGTGGCCGTGGCGTCACCCATTTATGGGTAAAAACCATATCTCAAAAACTACTCGAACGATTTCAATGAACTTCGGTACATAATACTTTCTAGAAAGAAAAATATGAAAGAATTTTGTGATCCATATATTACTAAAATTCTTTTTACAACATTGGCAAGGCCTACATTGGAGTATTGTTCCGTTGTATGAAATCCTAGTCACCACACACATTCTGATAAGCTAGAGTCCGTTCAACAACAATTTTTAATTCTCGCTTTACGTCATTTACATTGGGATTCAAGATTGAGTCTTCCTCCGTATACTAGTCGTTTAAAACTTATAAATCTACCTACACTCACTAGTCGTAGGGAAATGCTAGCCATAATATTTCTAGTAAAACTTCTGAATGGTTTAGTTTGTAGTTCCTTCCTTTTCTATGATATTAAGTTTAATGTCCCATTGCGTGCATATAGGCAGTTTAGACCATTACTTCTAAAATTCTCTAGAAAAAATTTTGAGTTAAACGAACCATTCCGCCGAAAATGTCATGATTGTAATTCTCATTCCAGCACATTTGATCCATCTGACTCAATCTTTAGCATCAAAAAAACTATTTTGTCTTCTCTTAATAAGTAATACTCAGAAATTTTTAACTTTTTGGTTTTATAAACTTTAAACATAAACTTAAATTTTAAACTTTTGAAATGTTTCTTTCTGTAGCTGAGCAGTTTGAGAACTGGACGCTTAAAAATCTCTTGCCTTTCTAGACTCGGCAAATTCCGCTCGATTGCGGACTGCGCCCCACGCGTCGGTTGGGCGGAAGGAGGGTAATATTTTGGGTTTATATATGTATATGTATAACAAAAAATATGAAAAAAAAACAATACAAAACTATGTATAGGTTTTCCTTTTAACAATTCTCAGCGGCAAAAGGCATTTAAAATAGGAAAATTTGCAAAGAATTTTGTATTTGTGTCTTAAATATTACAGGTATTTAAACAGGAAAGGCACTTAAGTGGACGCCCTTTAGCGGAGAATTTTATATGTAAATTTAGAAAAAAAAAACAACTATGCCGCAAAATATGGTCACTTAAACGGGGATCACTGTATATACATTAGGAATCAATGATGTTAGCAGAATAAAACTTTACACCAATACTGTTTATCAACTGTGGCTTCACTTGTGGAAAAAATGTTGAGATCGGACTATAACTTTTTAAGGCCACGGATATCGAACATGAAGAACTCAGTGCCTAGATGTAATTTTTCACCGAAAATATCGCTATATCTTAGATATTTTAATGTAATTCAGAAGGAATGTTTTTCTTCTAATAGTGTGTCTCTGTATCAAAAATGGTTAAAATCGGATCATAACTTCCCCTAGCTCCCATATACCTAATTATCTTCTTTCTGACAGGCGTAGACACCGCTTACGCGGTTATAGCCGAGTCCAAAACAGCGCGCCACGTATCCCTCCTTCTGGCAGTTTGGCCCAATTGGTTATACCAAGCGAAGCCAGGTCCCTCTCCACCTGGTCCTTCCATCGGAGTGGAGGTCTCCCTCTTCCTCGGCTTCCACCAGCGGGTACTGCATCGAAAACTTTCAGAGCTGGAGCACCTTCATCCATTCGAACAACATGACCTAACCAGCGTAGCCGCTGTTTTTTTATTCGCTGGACTATATCTATGTCGTCGAATAACACATACAGCTCATCGTTCCATCGTCTGCGGTATTCGCCGTTGCCAATGTTTAAGGGACCATAAATCTTCCGCAAAACCTTTCTCTCGAAAACCCCTAGTGCCGTCTCATCGGATGTTGACATCGTCCACGCTTCTGCACCGTAAAGTAGGACGGGAATGATGAGGGACTTGTAGAGTTTGGTTTTTGTTCGTCGAGAGAGCACTTTACTTTTCAATTGCCTACTTAGTCCATAGTAGCACGTGTTGGCAAGAGTGATTCTGCGTTGAATTTCCAGGCTGACATTGTTATTGCTGTTAATGCTGGTTCCCAGGTAGACGAAATTATCTACAACTTCAAAGTTATGACTGTCAACAGTGACGTGGGAGCCAAGACGCGAATGCGCTGACTGTTTGTTTGATGACAGGAAATATTTCGTCTTGTCCTCGTTCACCACCAGACCCATACGCTTCGCTTCCTTATCCAGTCTGGAAAAAGAAGAACTAACGGCGCGGGTGTTGTTTGCAATGATATCGATATCATCGGCGTACGCCAGTAGCTGTATACTCTTGTAGAAGATTGTATCTTCTCTATTTAGCTCTGCAGCTCTTATAATTTTTTCCAGCATCAAGTTAAAGAAATCGCACGATAGTGAGTCACCTTGTCTGAAACCTCGTCTGGTATCGAACGGCTCGGAGAGGTCCTTCCCGATCCTGACGGAGCTTTTGGTGTTGCTCAACGTCAGCTTACACAGCCGTATTAGTTTTGCGGGGATACCAAATTCAGACATCGCGGCATAAAGGCAATTCCATTTCGTGCTGTCGAAAGCAGCTTTAAAATCGACAAAAAGGTGGTGTGTGTCGATCCTATATTCACGGGCCTTCTCCAAAATTTGGCGCATGGTGAATATCTGGTCTGTTGTTGATTTTCCAGGTCTAAAGCCACACTGATAAGGTCCAATCAGTTTGTTGACGGTGGGCTTTAGTCTTTCACACAATACGCTCGACAGAACCTTATACGCGATGTTGAGGAGGCTTATCTTATAGGGTCTCCCTTTTTGTGTATTGGGCAGATTTCACTGAGATTCCAATCGTCAGGCATGCTTTCTTCCGACCATATTCTGCAAAGACGCTGATGCAAGCACCTTATCAGTTCTTCGCCGCCGTATTTGAATAGCTCGGCCGGTAATCCATCGGCCCCGCCGCCTTATTGTTCTTCAAGCGGGTAATTGCTATTCGAATTTCTTCACGGTCGGGCAATGGAACATCTGCTCCATCGTCGTCGGGGAATCGGGTTCGCCATCTCCTGTTGTTGTACTTTCATTGCCATTCAGCAGGCTGGAGAAGTGTTCCCTCCACAAACTCAGTATGCTCTGGTCATCAATAACTAGATCACCTCTGGGGGTCCTACAGGAGTGTGCTCCGGTCTTGAAACCTTCAGTTACTCGCGGGATCTTTTCGTAAAATTTTCGAGCATTACCCCTGTCGGCCAGCTTGTCAAGCTCTTCATACTCACGCATTTCGGCCTCTTTCTTTTTTTGTCTGCAAATGTGTCTCGCTTCCCTCTTCAGCTCTCGGTATCTTTCCCATCCCGCTCGTGTTGCGGTCGATCGCAACATTGCGAGGTAGGCAGTCTGTTTTCTCTCCACTGCGAGACGACAATCCTCATCATACCAGCTGTTTTTTTGGCTTTTCCGAAAACCAATGGTTTCGGTTGCAGCTGTACGTAAGGAGTTTGATATGCCGCCCCACAGCTCCCTTATACCGAGATGCTGATGAGTGCTCTCAGAGAGCAGGAGTGTAAGTCGAGTAGAAAATCGTTCGGCTGTCGGTTGTGATTGCAGCTTCTCGATGTCGAACCTTCCTTGTGTTTGTTGACTTGTGCGCTTTTCTACACAGAGGCGGGTGCGTATTTTAGCTGCTACAAGATAGTGCTCCGAGTCGATGTTGGGACCTCGAAGCGTACGCACATCAGAAACACTGGAGACATGTCGTCCATCTATCACATCGATCTCCATCTATCGATCTGGTTGCGAGTGATTCGATCCGGGGACAGCCAAGTAGCTTGATGGATTTTCTTATGCTGGAATCTAGTACTACAGACGACCATATTTCGGGCCCCGGCGAAGTCGATCAGCCTCAGACCGTTTGGTGATGTTTCATCATGGAGGCTGAATTTTCCGACTGTTGTGCCAAAGACACCTTCTTTACCCACCAAGCACGATTTTGACATCGTGGCGGGGGCAGCGCTCATAGGTACGTTCTAGGCGCTCATAGAAGGTATCTTTGATCACTTCGCCCTTCTCTTCCGTCGGGGCGTGGGCGCAAATCAGCGATATGTTGAAGAACCTCGCTTTGATGCGGATTGTGGCTAGACGTTCATCTTTGGAAAATTAAGTTAGCATATAGTCTGGGATATAGTGTACCTTGGTGGTGAACATGAGTGAAATCGGTTCAGGAATTACCTCAGCCCTCATATGCTATATATGATGATTTTCGTTATTCTATCAAACTTTATGCCGAATTTATGGGTTAATTTGTATGTTATCTTATTAATACTATATCAATAAATTGCGAGATTATAAAATGTTTGGTTGCACCCGAACATAGCCTTTCCTTATTTGTTTTATTTGATTTCTTCTTATTACGATAAAATTAAGATATAAATGAATTTTTTAAATATTTTAAAATATAAAATTAAATTTACATTTAAAAAATTTAAAATTTTGAAAATTAAAAAAAAAATTCTAAACTTTTTAAATGTTTTTGAGTTTTGAAATTTCTTAAAAATTAAAAAGAAAATTAAAGACTGAAGAAAAAATATATTCAAAATATTTTTAACATTAAACAAAACTGAAAAGTTATTCAAACTTTAGTATACTATTAAAATAAAGAACACACTTTCATCAAGAACCCGTTCAACTATTTGCAGTCGCACACTCTTTTAGTTTATAATAGCCCAAAAGTGTGTTTAAATTAAAAGAAAAGGGAAATATTTTGACAGTTGGTATTTCAGTCAATACACCACAAAGAACAAAAAACAAAAGACAAAGCACCTTTATGTGGAGAAATATATTGAGCAATTTCAAAGAAACAACAACAACAGCGATACTTTATGAAACAAACTAAATAAAGAATGAAAGTGGAGAAAAAACAAAAAACAAACTTTAGGGAAATATATTGTCAACAGCTGCGTTAAACTTTAACAAACTTAAATATTTAAATACATACATACATACACTCACATTTATACTATAAGTACATGGCTGTTGTGAAACTAAAAAATGTCTAAGATTATTTTCCTCGGAAAATTAGTCGCTTTTTCTAAGCTTTTCGTAGTGGAATTTTAATTTTTTTGTTTTAAGAAAAGATAAATTGTTTTAAATTGTTTTTGGAAAATTTATTTTGATTTTATTTTTTTATTTTTTTTTATTTATTTTTATTCTCCTTTAATTTTGTGTCATTGAGACCGGGATTTCGAGACATGTCATTCCTCTGAGTAATTGTGGAAAAAATAATGTCTGGTTTCTACTTAGTATAAGATATTTCCACATAATATCGTACATTAAAGAAGACAAGAAGTACAAAAAATATATATTTTAAGAAAAAAATTTCGAAAGTTGTCTAAAGTTGCGCATTTTTTGAATGGTTAGCGGAAGTCACAAATTGTTTCGAAATGACTGTGGTATTTCTTGCAATAATGGTAGCGAAAAAAAGTTGAGAAAAATTTGGAAATTCTTTCTCTGAAAATACATATTTTTAAAATGGCTTGGCGCGTAAAAGAATTAATATTTATGATTTGGATTTTGTGTGTCATATGCTTAAAAATATTTTATAATTTTTTTTTTTTAAATAATTTTTAAAAATACGCTGAAATTAAAAGGTTTAAAAAATATACTTATTTCATAATGATTTTTTAATACATAATTATCACAAATTTCATTATTATGAAATGCAGGAAGTTCTCCAAAAAATGTAACATCAGCTACAGGACAAAAATAGCCTCATATTCATTATTTCAAAAATATATAAAATATTTATGACTAATTTGTTACATATTTTACTACAGTCCTTTTATGGTATGTTTGAATTTTTAATTTTTTTTTTCAACAAATACACTGTTGTTAATTAACGAATAATTTTTTATTATGTTTTTATAATTTTCGTTATGTTTTTCGCCTGCATTTATACCATTTAAAGTTTTATTTGTTTTGTTTTAATTTTTTATGGTTATGTTAATTCGCTTAACAAGCATTTATAATAGGCGTACATCAACTATATATATATATATATATGTGAGAGTATGTACATATGTATGTATGTTTGTTCATATATGTTTGTTTGTATGCATAATTTTTCTGATTTCATAAAATGTCATTTCAGTGTAGCATTTTAATTTAGTTATTTTCCATTTTTATTGTTTTCCAAATTTTCAGTTCAGGTCACCTGCGGTGTTTTTAATGTATTTATATGTATGTGTAGGTTTGTGAGTTTCAATAATTTTTCAGAGCGCTGCAGGTGTACCATAAAAGGAACACAAAAATAAACACAAACAAAAATCCAGTTAATATGTTTGATCTGATCACATTTAAATATTTAATCAGAATTTTTTTATCCGTTTCATTTTGTTTAAATTATGCTAATGCTTGCCGTAATGTCCAAACAGAAATTTTTCAAAATTTTTATCGAATTTATGCATATTGATCTGCGCTCAGACATGCTGCGCTCATATTATAATTTATAAAAAAATTTATCAAAAAATTATTAAATTTTTTTTCTTTTACTTTTGTAAATTTTTTTTATTTCATTTAAAATTATTTATTTTCTAAAATTTTGTATATTCCAAATTTTCTGTTTTTTATTTTTGTATTAAATAAGATTTGCTTTTTTATACTCTCGCAACAAAAGTTGCTAAGAGAGTATTATAGTTTTGTTCACATAACGGTTGTTTGTAAGTCATAAAACTAAACGAGTTAGATATAGGGTTATATGTATCAAAATGATCTAGGCGACGATACGAGTCAAAATCCGAATGTCTGTCGGTCCGTCCGTCCGTGCAACGGATAACTTGAGTAAAAATTGAGATATCTTAATGAAACTTGGAACACATGTTCCTTGGGACCGTTAGAGGAATTCCAAAACGGGCAAAATCGGACCACTGACACGCCCACTAAGTCATAAATAAAGTTATAAAAGTAAAATTTGGAACAAAGGATCGCACTAGGAAGGGGATAGAATTTTTTTGGGGAAATGGCTGCCCCCAAATCGGTTATTTGTATATATCTCACAAACCAATGAAGCTATATGAACCAAACTTTCTGCAGTCGGTTCTCTTACGTACCCCATCACATACCATAAAAATAGTTGAAATTGGATAATAACCACGCCCATCTCACTAACGAAAAACGCCAGAAACACTAAATTTTACAGAAGAAATTGCAGAAGGAAGCTGCACTCAGATTTTTTTACAAAATGGAAAATGGGCGTGTCATCGCCTACTTATTGGGTCAAAAACCATATCTCAGGAACTACTCGACCGATTCGAATGAAATTCGGTATATAATATTTTCTTGACACCCTAATGACACGTGTGGAAAATGGATGCAATCGGTTCACAACCACGACAACTTCCCATGTAACTAAATTTTGAACTCCATCTTATTCCTTCACTTTATAATATATACATACATAAGAAACCAATGAAGATAGCGAAATAAAACTTTACACAAATACTGTATATGATCTGTGGCATCATTTGTGAAAAAATTGTCGAAATCGGACTATAACTTTTCAAAGCCCCGAATATCGAATATGAAGAATTCATTTGGGTAAATCTCTCAGGTATCTCAATTTAATTCAGAGGAAATATATTTCTTCTAATAGTGTCATAACTTCCCCTAGCTCTCATATACCTAATTATAGGATTTTCAAATTGGGCCAAATTGTGTGTTATCTTAATAAAAATATATGAATAAATTGCGAGAGTATAAAAAGTTCGGTTGCAGCCGAACTTAGCCTTTCCTTACTTCTTAACTTTTATAATCATTATTTTTTTTTAATTTTTAATAAAAGTTTGTTAATTATTTTTTTATTTATTCAATTTATATTTAAATTCAACTTTATATTTTCTTTATTTGACATTACTTGTATCAAAAATTACTTTATTTTTAAATTTTGTATTTCAAATTATTATTCTTAAAATAAAAAAACATCACAATTTTATATTTTCCGAATTTTTTATATTTAATATTCATAAAAATTTTCTTTATTTATATTTTTTATTTTTTGTATTTTTAATATTTGTATTACAAATTGTTAGTATATTATTTCAAATTTGTATTTACTTTTTTCTAGTATTTGCATTTTTTTTTAATTTGTGTTAAAACATGCTGCGCTGATAATAATATTTTTTTTTAATTTTTAACTTAAAAAAAAATATATATATATATTTTTATAAAAAAAAAATATTTAAAATTTTATAATATCCAAATTTTCTGTTTGTATTTTTTTTTTTAATTTTAAAGTATTGTAATGCTATTTTTTATGTTTTAAATTCGTAATAACATTTTTGTTATTTTATATTTAAATTTAATTTAAAAAAAATTTTTGAATTTTTTTCATAAACTTTTATTCTTAATCCTCCAATTATTATTAAATTTTTTATTATTATTAAAAAAATATTTTATTTTTTTATTTTATTTTTTTACTATTTTATTTAAAAAAAAAATAATTTACTTTATTCAAATTTTTCTCCAATTTATCTTAAGTACGTTATGCATGTTTGCCTGCACATTTGTCGTCATTTACATAAATGTTTATGCGCTTGACTTCTTCGCTCATTCGTCGCCCTTCATTGGGCAACTCAAAAATATACATATTTTGAATTTTTAAATTGTTTATGCTGATAGCATTAATGAGCTCCCTGGACTGGTTGGCTGGCTGGCTGGCTTATCGCGCAAAGTCGAAAAACGTCAACAATTTTTACAGTGTTTATTACTATGCCATATATACATAAGTACATTGAACATTATGTACATACATATATAAATACATATATGAAAATTTAAATATTATTTTCGAAAAATTATCAATTTGAGTAATGGCAGGCTTATCAGTGCCTCATAAAAAATAGAAATGTGAATATTAAAAAACAAAAAAAAAAAAATAAATTTTTAATTATGAATATCACAAAAAAAATTTCGAAAAATATACTAAAATATAATATTTCACAAATCTCGCTTTAAATTGCTCGTCTTTGCTTCCGCTTATAAATCGTTTCCATTTTTTTGATTTTCACTTAATTTGTTCATTTGTCATTATCATAATTTCTTTTTCTTTAATTCAATTAAAATAAACCACATAAAATACGTAATTTAGTTGTTTTTGTGTGTTGTCAAAAAAATTTTAAATATTTGAATTATATATTCTCTTATACACTGTAACCCATATGAAGAAAACATTTTGTCATCGTCATATAATAGACTAATTGATAAACTTGTTGACTCCTCTCTATCAGTGACACTTGAAATATAGACATTAAAAAAGTTTTGAAATAACTTTTAATTAGCACACAGAAATATACAATTTCTTGATTAGCTATAGAAAAAAAATAGTAACATTTTGAGACACATCTCAAGAATAATTACATATGTAAGCCATCTTAAACCTTTTCAGTTTGATCAAATCGTTTAACTCACTAACTTTATTGAATTTACAGTATAAATGAGTTCAAATATAAAAGTCGTAATTATAGACGAAAGCTCTCAATACTGTGAAAGCTTTGAAATAATAAATATTAACCGACCAGATTTTTGTAAATATTTTAATTTTACTTTACGGACGAAAGCTCATAAGAATGTGAAAGTTTTACAATAACATATCCAAAAATATGCTTATTTGTTCATAAAAGTTTATAAAGTGTCCCAAAGCTCTTCAAACTCATAAATGTGAAAGTTTTCAGTAACATATCAAAACAAAAATTCGCTACATATTCATTAAAGATTTTTAATCTTTATGAAAGCTCTTGATAGTATTAATGAAGCTCTCCAATAAATAAGAATGAGAAAGTTTTACCGTAATATATACAAAACTACGTGTATGTATTGTAAAAGCTTTTTGAAAGCTATCCAATATAAATGAATGGAAATGTTTTACAATAACATATACAAAAATACGCAGTTATATTAATAAAAACTTTTCAAGCTTTATGAAAGTTCCTCAATAATCAGGAATGTGAAAGTTTTTTAATAGCATATCAAAAATGTTCCGTTATTCATTCTTAAAAGCTTTTCAAGCTTTGTGAAAGCTCTCCAAAAATTCATGAAAGCTTTTCAAGCTCTATCAAAGCTTCCAATGTTCAATTTATTTTATTACATAACTGTATTATTAACCCCCCTGCACTTTAACACATTTACACACCAGAGTGAGCATATTATACGCTTGACAGCAATGAACTTTGATGAACCGTTACGCATAACCCAATTACAATTTCCAATCATTTCCGAAATGCATTTTACATGACAAACACCACTTAGTTTTAACTAGCAATGTATAAAAATACATGTCTTTATTTATTTATGTTCATATGTATGGCGAAAGAATTGCTAATTCTGCATGCTGACACTGCTGACATGCTTAAGCTATGCGAAAAAAATCAAACAATTCGATTCATTTGGATTGCATTGACTTACATGAAGTCTATCTACTGGTAAATCAAACATGAGCCTTTGGTGGATTTGCATAGAAATAGAACATACATACAAATATCTACTATGTATTGCTTGAAAATTGTTAAAAAGGCATAAGTCGACTTTGTTGAATTCTCTGGTACAAGTCAGGTTAAGTTTTTTGTTAGTATTTTTGCATAATTTACAGCTTTCCATCCTAAGGTATGGTTTTGCTTAAGAAAATGTTTCGAGTCTCGAACAAATTCTTCGAAATAGTTGATTTTTTCGACTTTTACTTAAATCGGCTTAAGCTTTTTTTAACAAATTGGCACAAATATCTATATAAAATGCCATATTGACACATAACCGTCGCGCCCAACTTCTTCCTGACACAAAATACTGTATTTATATACTATAACTATATACATATGTACACTTTACAGTTAGTTTGTCTATCATTTTTGATTGACTCTCCATCAGTCGCACTCTAAGTGAGGCGTATAGAGACGTCAATTTGACTTTGGTTTAGTAACGGATTTCGAATATTGATCTCAAGCATGCGAGACTCGAATATTAAGCGCGAAAGCCTAATATTAACACACATACTTAAACAGATATTTTAAACATTTTATATAGTATTTGTGTCGCCGTTGATGGCCCGGCTTATCAGTTGTGCTGTTGTGCAATTTCCTTGTTTTGCCTTTCGTTTTTCAACACTGTTGACTTTATTTGTTTTTATTTTCGACCGTTTTTTTCGAAAAAATACTAATTTACGTATGTATGTATGTATTAAGTAACGGTTAGGTTATGATCTTTGTTCGAATTAAGATTTTGCATTTCTTTATTAACTTTACTGCTGTTTTAAAAATAAAACTGTTTTTTTTTGTTTTTTTGCAATTATTGAGCTGAGATTACATATGTATACATACTTATTTAAATGCGTGGAACAATTTTTTATTGCTAATTTCTTTTGTTTTTGTTTTTGCTGAGTTTCTGCATTTGTTGTATGCATGTCATCATGTCGTTATGCTCCAGATATTTTAATAAAAATATATACAAATGAAATGCATTTGTATGGACAAAGAGTAAATGCATATGTGGGTATTTGTATTTTTGCATACACTCTTTGTACAATAAATTAGTTAATTTTTTTATTTTATTTATATTAGGTCTACAACTTTGCTTCCACTGTTTTTCAATAGATGTCTCTAGGGTCAAGCGCTGGTCGATTAAATCGGTTTTTTTTATATCGATCGAAAGTATTTGTAGAGATCTGTTTGCATCCCAAACTTATTCTCAACTGAATACGTCACTTTTTGAGCCGAATTCTCGACATTTGCGGGAAATTTTGCTTTTCTTTTTTAATTCCAAGAAAAGTGCGATACAAAACAAAAACTTAAATTTACTAAAAACGGCGGAAGCAAATTTGTAGACCCAATAAATTTGTTTTCATCAATTTTCAATAAACTCGAACAATATACTCTTAAAATTTCTTAAATATATACATATTTTCAGTACGATTCTGTTCGCATAAGACCATTCATAAACTTTTAATTCATGCTTTTCTTAGTCATCATTGAACATATTTCTTTACCGAGCTTTCCACCGTCTTTTAATTTACCCAAAAAAATGGTTCAGTAAGTAATTTTAGTGTCCAGAAATTACCGCGACATCTACCATTGAAAACATAAAACACTTTTCAGCTAAATCTTTTTAATATTTGCACGAGTCCTGATCTAATAAAACTAACTAAGAATTACACAAACAATAAAATTATTATTACTATATTTAAAATAGATATGGATATACATATGTATATATCAATGAAAGATATATAACTGTCAATAAATTGCCTTATCTCTGTTTAATACTAACAATTATATAGTAATATATATACATACATATTTTATAGACCTGTCTGAGAAGTTTTATATATGTATCTGAGAAGTTTTTCTCTCAAGTAGAGAGCCATTGCCTAAAAAATTCTCCAATTCTTGACAAATTCTTCCAAGGACTTGCTTTTTCTCTACTTAATTGTCATTGTAACCCTTTCTCTGCTATACTCTGTTACCAGTCTGAATACCTTCAGAGTTGGATATGCAGTTCTTTAAGCGGCATACCCTAGCCAACGCAACATCTAATTTTTATTCTGGTAATTATGGAGTCGTTATAAAAGCGCATATAGTTCGATGTTCCAACAGATTTTATTCTATAATTTCTCCTTGAAATATTTCTTTACAAGACTTCAAAAGTCATATAACAGATGAGAAACTTAGAAAGTATTCGTTCGAAGGGTCTGAAAGACGACAGTGGCCCAAGACACGCTCATTCGACGGTCTTGCCTACTGGATCGCTTTAAATACCAGTTAGATATTAAAAAGGCCCTTAATAATGCGATAGTAGTAAAGTTAAATGCATCAACGAATCTTTGGATACTCAGAGGGACAGGATTAAACGACCGACGTTCGTCAAAAAGGCCGTTTTCGGTCTGGAAACTGCGGTATGCATGGGCGAAAGAGCATGGAAATTGGGCGGTGTATCAGTGGCGGACCGTAATTTTCTCGGATGTTTACATTATTCTAAATTTTAAATAAAACATTTCAAAAATTTTATAAAACAAAATAACTTTACTTTGAGTTTTTTAAATAGTTTATATTTAATTGTCCTTTTAATTTATTTGCTCTTAGCCATGAGTTGCAAGAAAAACAATTGGGGAGGCAACAAAAACAGCTACAGAATTATATGTGCATTTAATGAATAACTAAATTCGAAAAATACTGAAATAGTAATAAAAAGCGAGGTGAAGATTAAAAAAATGTTTCAAAAAGAAATAAAATGTAAAAGAAAAAGAAATAAAATAAAAATACAAAGCCAAATTTATTGCACATTGAGATGATTATACTAAAAAAATATAGTGACAATGCAGAGCAATAACAAAACATGAAAAAAATAAAATAATAATAATGTTTAGTCCAAACAAATACTCCTCTGCATTACTCTCCAAAAAGTAATAGATAGGTAATGCAGAAGAGATAAACCGCCCCAACTTCGCTTATCACACATTACGAGTACAACAACATAGAAAGAACAACACAACCCGCGCTTAAACAAAGTGAATAACACGAACACAGAAACCCGCGCAATTTAAAGTGTGATAAAACCCCAAACACAAACCCAAATTCATATAAAACACATAACTTACAGTGAGAACTAATAACACAAATCCGAACACAACATTCAATTTAAAGTGAGGAACAGAAATACACCAAACCCAATACAACACAAGAAGAAGGAATCTACACAGAACACAGATCAACTAACAGAGAGGAGTAAAACACTATTCAACACACAAAAGGGAATAACTCAAACATAAAACAGGTCAATATTTTAAATATTCACTAACACTAAATCATAACTAATTATACATAAAACAATTAACCCAAATTGTTAACACACACCCGTATGAATAAACCCTAAATATTATAACGTTTAAAAACAAACAACTCTTTTCTTCAAACGGAATCGGCCTCATCGTCAACTTAACTCGACAAATAATAATAATAAAAAAAAACATTAAAACAAAAATTTAAGCAAAAACTAAATCTTAAAACAAAAAATAATTATATAATAATACAAAAATAAATAAAAAATTAAAAATTATAATATATTGTGTAACTCTACTCAGGTTGTGCACATAAAATGTGCCATAAAAAAGCACTTCTGCCACCAAGAAAATTAAAAAACAAAACAAATAAAATAAAAAATTTAAGAAAAAAAAAGCCAGAAAATAAAAATCATGTGGTCTGCGGCACTTAAAAATGTTATGAGCTTATTTTTATGAAGACGTAGCGCCACAAATTCAATTTTCACAGACACAAAGTACATTTTATTTTTATAAAAAATAATAAAAAACAACAACACGCAACCAAGTACCTTAAAATACCGCATGCAATGCAAAATGAAATGAAAAGGATTTTTCTCAACTCATTATTCGCTTGGACTCGGCCTGTCAATGTGTACGGCGCGCGCGGGTGTTGACACACGTGGGCCGTGTTAATGGCACTTGAATGTTGACAACACCTGAACACATGAAATTGCTGCGTACCATTGTACATATGAACATGTGTGTATTTACATACAACAACTTAATTCTTTTCTGAACATTTCCTCATATTGTTTGGCATGTTTTGTGTGCGCTACCGTTTTTTATTGCTTAATGTAAATACAGACATTTTCATGTTTTTGTTTTTTTTTTCTTCTTTTTTTTTAATCTTATTTTTAAATTTATGTGCTTTTCGAAAAATATGCATTCGAACGAGACAGTTGTTGTGTTGTCAGGTGACGTTGGCTATAAAAAAAACATATTGAGAGTGAAAGAAATGGAGAAAAATAGAAATAAAATATGGTTTTTATATAAAAAAAAAAAATAAATCAAAAAAAATTAAAAAATAAAATAAAATAGTTGAAATTTTTAGCCAATTTCATATTAAAAATTCATAATAAAAATTTTTAGTGGTCTTCCATTACTCCAAACATTTCTAAAATTTTATAAAAAAAAAATAATTTTAAGAAAAAAGTTGAATAGTTGAAACTATTTAATTATCTAAATTCAATTTCTTAATTTTTCCGCAAAATTTTCTTGCATCAAATTTAATGTTTTCATGGAAAGTTTTTTCATTTTTTTTTCTGGATGACCAAGATTTTTTAAAATAAGTGTTTTTTCCAGTGTATTTTATTTTTAAACTGAAAATAACAGAAGCATACCAAAACAAGTTTATTGAACTTTCCCCAAGAACAGTTATTTTACAAAAATAAACACGCTCCAATTATTATTTTTTCTCTTCCAGCTTAAGATCCCGCGAAATTATTCTGAACATGAAAAAGACTTACACTTCTCGCTTAAATAAAACAGTTGTTTAAATAGTAAAATTAAAATTATAATTTTTTTTTCTATTATTTTTAGTTTTTTTATATTTAATTAAGTGTTTCTTGCTGAAAAAAGAGTTATGGAAATTATAAAGTAATTCTTTTAATTGTTGTGACGAGAGTGAGGTTGTACGTTTGGAGGTTGATATCTGGAAAGAAGTGAATATTGGTCATATATGTATATCGATTTTGAAAGCTTTATAACAACTTTCAATTAATTTGGAGAAGAGTCTTCGTTGGCATAAAAATGAGGCGGACCAGTATTTAGGCTTTCTGCTTTCAACCATTAAGCAAAATTTTCCTTTTATCGGGTATCTTTCAATACAATTTTCCCACATTATATTCAATAACCGACTAGATTAGTCTTACTGGTAGTGCTTTATTTTCAAATAGCCCCAGAGAGTCAAATGCTACTAAAAATTAGTTAAAATATGTGATTAAAAGCCCTTCATTATTTGATAAGAATTTTTTGACGATAATATTAATGATTTTATCCATATTTCCTCACCTTATCCAAAAATAGCAAACCGAGTAATATTCTAAGAGATATACCCTATGAAAGTTCGATCCATTTGGCCACGTCAGTATGAATGTAGACGCATTTATCTCAAAACTCAATTTTTCAGACGGACACGGTTTCTCGAAAAGTTATGAAACGATTTTGTTCAAATTTTGTAATAATCTTTGAAATAATTTTGTCGAGTTAATGAACGAAGGACTTCTTTATTTTTATTACAACTGTTTTTTCGATCCAATATATGCGAAAATGTACCAAACAAATGAAAAAAGTTCTGTCAAAAAGAACTGCTCTCTGTAAAGTATCTATCTACCACTAGAGAGACACTGAACTGTCTGTAAAGTTGAGACAATATGTTAGTAAGTCCTGTGAAGTGGGTTCGTAGTTGCAATAACTTTTGAATTTCCTCAAAACGATCTGTGCTTGAGCGATTTACTCAATTCATATCAATTCGATTTTGTAAAATATGTACATATATCATCTTGAGGTCTGTGGTACATGGGGTAGTTTTACAGCCAGCTCCAGCTTCTTTTTGCCGTTTCTTGTTTATGAAACTCTCAATTTATGGTATTGAACGGCTATTGCTTAACGAGTAGTTAGGGCCCGACTGTAGAAATGACAACATCTGATTAGACGAATCCGGGAGTTTTCGAGAGTAAGGTTTTGCGGAAGATTTATGGTTCTCTGAAAATTAGCAACGGCGCATACCGCAGACGATGGAACGATGAGAAGTACGTGTTATACGACGACATAGATATACAGTATGTCAACTATTTGATCACTCTTGGGTACCAGAAAAATATATTTGTTTGCAACTCTTTTATTTGTAATGAGAATCCAATAATATTTTACATAGAAAACTATTAAAGGTAATGAATTAAAACTGACAAATTGTTTTTTCAAGCATATGTTTAATTTCGAGAATTTTCGAAAATGGCTCCGCTGGACATTTGATCAATTAGTTGACATTAACGATTTTTTTACTAGATATTTAATATGATCTTCTTTTAGTTAGATTACTACCTCAATTTGTTTAGACATAGAGTTGACCACCTTTATGAAGAAATCCCCACTAATTTTTTCCCAGGAATTTGGAGCCTTTCGCAATATATCTTTAAGATTCTGACACTCACCTGCCGTATCAGAAATCGCACGCCTGACCTCAACCCAAGCATATTCGATTCGAGTGAGGTCTGACTATTGGTGCTAGTCGAGTACATCAAAGTTATTGTTATGAAGCCAAGCTTTAGCTACACGGGAAGTGTGTTTCGGATGATTTTATCTTACTGGAAGACACATTCATGCCACACACTTCTAGACTCCTGTACAAATCTTGTTGAAGAATATGAACATATTGGTTACTATCCGTTCGCCAGGCAACCCCTAAGCACCCTTTTACCCCCTCTATTCTCATACGCCCCCCACATCACTACATTATCCCCACCAAACTTCACTGTTAGTTGAACAATACGGCTCGTCAAAGGTGCGCGAGGTTTGCGCCAAATCCATTGGCGCCCATTTTTTCAAGACGGTTTATTTTTATTTCGTCGGACCATATGACCCGCATTCAGTCATTTTAGGTATAGTTTTTATATTTTTTTGCAAATTGGAGCTTCAATTTACGGTGTCGATTTGTCAATAGTGTTTTTTTACTTCGATACGTCCGTGCTATACGTTTTCAGCAATTTCTTCTTGATAGCTCCACTTTTCACATTTATTCCATCCCTATGGAAGAGATAACACCTGATTTGACCCGCATTTTCATGTACACTAAACTTTATCAAGCTAACAATACGCCTTACTAATGTCACATACAAAATTGGCTTTCGTCCAGGAGTGTTTTTATGTATAAAAGGCTCATTTATTGTCTTATTTTTGACACCACGCCCTCGGGAACACCAACGAGTCTTGCAGTTTCTCTATGCTTTGTGTTTAAATCAATAAATCCTTTAATATTTTCCATTATTGTTGTATTTAGTTGTTTTTATCTATAGTAAAGCCAAATTTAAAGAAATAACAAAAAAGAAGAATAGGAAATACCCAAATTTTACTAAAAACTTGAAACAACGATTCCACCACTATTAATTACAGAATAAAAGTAAAAACATTAATAGCAGAGCAATAATAAGGCGACCACATCTTCTTTATTTAACAAAGTCAACTAATTGATCACATGGCTTTCTCTACATTTTTAAATATTCTTTGAAAAGTAACGGCACATTTCCAGTAATTCCGCACTTACTAACTGTCATTTTATAGGCCTACTTAATGAACTTAACTTTTTTACACAAAAGTTTATTTTAATAACGAAAGAACAAAATATGTTGTATTTTGAAAAGTATGTGATCAATTAGTTGACATACTGTACATAGTACAGCGCTCTGGTGGATTCGGCTATAATCGCGTAAGCGGTTCCTACGCCAAATATATGTATATATATAACGGTTTTAACTCTCTTGTTGAGCTCCATCTAAAAGCTATTTTCAAAGTTCCAAAACGTTGTCAGTATACTCCAAGCAGTTGATTTGTCTCGCAACAAAAGTTGCTAAGAGAGTATTATAGTTTTGTCCACATAACGGTTGTTTGTAAGTCATAGAACTAAACGAGTTAGATATAAGGTTATGTATACCAAAGTGATCAGTGTAACGAGTAAAGTTCAAATCCGGATGTCTGTCTGTCCGTCCGTGCAAGCTGTAACTTGAGTAAAAATTGAGATATCTTAATGAAACTTGGAACACGTGTTCCTTTGCACCATTTTTTTTTTTTGGGGAAGTGGGCGTGGCCCTGCCCCCAAATACATTTTTTGTACATATCTCGCAAACCAATAGAGCTTTATAAACCAAACTTTCTGCAGTCGTTTTTTTAGCCACTTCTTAACACAGTCCAAAAATCAAAGAAATCGGATAATAAACATGCCCACCTCCCATAGAAAGGTTATGTTGAAAATTTCTAAAAGTGGGTTAACTCACTAACCAAAAACGTCAGAAAGACTAAATTTCACATAGGAAATCGCAGATGGAAGCTGCATTAAGATTTTTTTACAAAATGGAAAATGGGCGTGGTCGCCCACTTATGGGTCAAAAACCATATCTCAGGAACTACTCGACCGATTTCAATGAAACTTGGTTTGTAATAGTTTCCTTACATCCCAATGATATGTTGTAAAAATAGGCCAAATCGCTTCACAACCTCGCCTACTTCCTATATACCAGAACTTTGAAGACGATCTGAATCGTTTACTTTACAATATTTAAAGTAAGCAATAGTGAAGTTATCGGTTGCAGAACTTTGAACAAATACTATGTTTATAGTGTGGCAGCCCCATTCTAAAAATCGCCGAAATCGGACCATAGGTTTTTAGGCCCCATGTATCGAACACGAGGACCTCGGTGCTTCTAACCTAACATTATGGTTTCCAACTTTCAATGGACTTTATACAATATATATGACGAATATGTGGGTCAAATTGTGTATTATATAATATAAATAAAGTTAAATAAATAAATTGCGAGAGTATAAAATGCTCGGTTACACCCGAACTTTGCCCTTCCTTACTTGTTTTCTAATATAATTTATTTTTTTGTTTACTCCAACTCATAATCTAAATGTTCTTTAATGCCTCTGCACTAATTTCGACTGTCTTATGAACTTTCCGATTTATTATTCATAAATCACACTTACTGCCCACTGTTCCTTTGATCCCAACTCAAATCCACCTGTTACTATAATTTTTTCTTCTTCTTCACAACACGTGTAGCTTGGGTAATACGGTACAAATCGTCGAAGACAAAGGTAATAATTTTTTATAAGCCATAATTCACATTTCTCACCCAAAAGCCAATCAACTTAATTTCCATAACATTGTAATTATAATATTAATGAAATGAAATGCAAAAGAAATGAAAAAGCAGAATAAAAATGCTGAGAAAGAAGAAAACTGGGACACACATAGTGTAATAAATACCGAAATACTGACAAATACTAAAAAACTTAGCTGGTTGAACTATCAGAGTGGACTTTAACTGTGAGTTACCTGCGACCAACACTTCTTCTATCCATATTTATGTGCAATAATAGGTAATTAATATGAATATGTGTTTGGTCACTATTTATTAGTCAGTCATAAATATTAATTATAGTTAATGTTAACTTGAAAAAAAGTAAAACTTTTACAAATACCACGAATGCATGTATGTTCGTTAGTATGTCTGCAGGTATATTAATAAGCAGAAAGCAAATTTTGGCACGGTGACGAATTGGAAAGGTCACTAAACTCGCTTGAATTTGAATAGAAAGCAACTGTTAAGGTAAGCAGCTATTGAAGAAACAAGTGCTTAATAAAAGTTGCAGAAGACTTATAAGTAAAATTTACTCCCTAATAATGTCCTTGTCTCTAATTGCCCTGTGTTTTTTATTATCCAAAATGGATTTACTTCGGATCCAACATTTATGAAAGGAAAAAGAGCGAGATTATGGCAGACCAAACAGTCCAAAGCAAATTTTAAGTATTGCACCAACTCTATTCTCGTTTTGCCGCTATAAACCACAAGATCTGTAGGTTATGTTCAGTTGAAGAGTGTTTTTGGTATGATAATTTATTAGAACAAAATTGTACAACAGCGACAACCAGCTCTAAGTAGAGAATGAAGAATTTTGAAATGCATTTAAAACTTATGAATTGGGAAAGAAAAATCTGTGTAATTTTATGGTTTATTAAAGGGATATAATCAAAGTTTTCATATCTCTCTGCAAGAGTGGCAATGTAATGGTACTCCATTAAAACCGAATCAGTCAAAAGCCAAGACTTGCGACTTCATCAACCCATACTCCCGTCATGCCCGTTTACTGACTAGTGATCAGGAAGACATTCCAACTATCCAAGCGCTTTTAATAAAATCTATAAGTCCTTCTGATTTTGATCAATTGAGATTCTTACATGATCTCTATTTCAGATGACATTGGGTCGGAAGGCTCCACTAGAATGAGAAATTCCGAATTCCAAAAACCTCACAAGAATTTAAGGCTGTTTTGGGGACAGTCCTTTGCCCGACTACAGTTTTTGCTTCATTCCGGATACGGCTTTATTGGGTTCACTAGTTCACGTCAGGATGGACTAGTTCACGTCAGGAGGATGGGGTCATGTGTAGAAGTTCACGCAAGTGAAGAAAGTTCCTGACTGTCATTCACTTGGGAGTGGCCAGGCCGATTTTTTTGCAGGTGGCTCAAGCAGCTTACGACTTCCTGTCTTAGAGCAAGTATCCTCTGGAGGTTTCAGACAGTGTGACTCACTATCGGGTGACCTATTTAACCTGATACTGGAATAATTCGAGCTGCAGAGCTAAACAGAAAAGGTACAATCTTTTATAAGAATGTACAGCTACTAGCGTACGCCGATGATATTGATAACATTGGAAACTAAGCACGCGCCGTTAGTTCTGCCTTTTCCAGACTGGATAAAGAAGCGAAGCGTATGGTGAACGAGGCGAAATATCTCCTGTCATCAAACAAACAGTCAGCGCTTTCGCGTCTTGGCCCCCATGTCACTGTTGACAGTCATAACTTTGAAGTTGTAGATAATTTCGTCTACTTGGGAACCAGCATTAACAACACCAACAATGTCAGCCTCGAAATCCAACGCAGTATCACTCTTGCCAACAGGTGCTATTTTAGACTGAGTAGGCAATTGAAAAGTAAAGTCCTCTCTCGACGAACAGAAAGGTTTTGCGGAAGATTTATGGTCCCTTAAACATTGGCAACGGCGAATACCGCAGACGATGGAACTATGAGCTGCACGATTTATAAGACGACATTGACATAGTTCAGCGAATAAAAAGACAGCGCCTAAGCTGGCAAGGTCATGTTCGAATGGACGAAAATGCTCCAGCTCTGGAATTGTTCGATGCAGTTCCCGCTGGTGGAAGCCGATGAAGAGGAAGACCTCCACTCCGTTGGAAGGACCAGGTGGAGAAGGACCTGGCTTCACTTGACATTAAGAAATTGGCGCCAAATTGCCAAAAGAAGAAACAAATGGCGCGCTGTTGTGGACTAGGCTATAACCGCGTAAGCGGTGTCTACGCCAGTCAAGAAGAACAAGTTCAAATCATTGACCTTGAATTTGGAATAATCTTCTTGCACTAATAAGGCGGGATATTGCAATATATCTTGTTGGTCCATCTGTCTACGCCGTTCTTCTCCTCTCATTTATGGAACTTATAATGTTTAATCTGACTCCGAATAGTTAATTCATTCCTTTTGACGTTCTTGGGAATGATGTTGTTATGTTGTTGATCGCGACAGGGATTGCGTTCGGCAATTCTCGTCAAGGATAATGAGTTCGTTTCAATATCGGTAGTAAATTGATTAAACGATTCAGGCCTGGTATTGCTATACATGTTGGTCCGTCTGTCTCCCCGTACGTTCTTCCTTTCTATTTATGGGACCTATACTTTTTAATCCGACTCTGAGCATTTAATAAATTCTTTGAAATGGTTTTTCATGATAATAAACGTTCATTGGTTCGCTATTAATGCATTTGGGCCACCGGGTAGGATGTTGATCGAAGCAGTGATCGAACCCAGATTTCTCACCATTAAAAATTATGGAGGCCACCAGACTAAATGTGAATCAATAAGGTTAATAATCGATCGTTTTATAATGGAACCTGGTTTCCGAGTTCGGCTCGGTATAACCTAAAGCATTATCTGTAGTTGAGAATAGATTTTGGCCTGATCTCGATGTTAGATTCATGTGCTGGCAATCTTCGTTAGTTCCGTTATGGAATGCAAGAAAATTCGGAATGTTGAAAATAGCCTAACCTCAATTTGGATAATTTTTGTCAAAAGTTTGAAATTTGAAGCCTAGTATCCGCTAGTTTTTTACAAAAATATGTGTAAATGTATCTGCATAAAAAAAACTCCAGAGTCCATTACGCTTCCCTGTACAAACACACACCTCTCATTTTTCCATCCGCCTTCAAAGTATTTTATTGTCAAATAAATCTGATCAAATGTACATAAGTGTTTATTGCTTTCGGTAAAAAAACCGTTTTCATTTACATATCAAATTTACAGTTCATCAATTTCAGTGATTCCCGAAGTAATGTAAAGAGAATTATGCAAAATAGTTACGTCAATTGCATACCTACACACGGCCATCGATATAAGGTATGTATGTATGTAAATCTCTGGTCAAAGACATCGATTATCTGCGCCATCTCCAAACCAACTACGTATTTACATATTGACATATGTATGTATGTATGTAGATATGTAAGTATTTATAAAAGCATTTATAAGCATCTTGTCCAAAGTGTGTCAGCCAGCCAAATAATTCCAAGCATTTAGTGTGTGTGTGTTGCTTATATTTTATCCACGACGTATCTTAAAACTAATTTAGGCGACGCATTTCCAATTTCATGGCAACCCAATGAGTGGTTTTAGAAAATCGGACGACACTAAATACAAAATATATCTATCTATAAATGTATGCTTGTCTGTATGTTGGTATGAAATCAAATAAAATGCAATAAAAAGGAAAAGAAATTACAACAACACAATAAAAATTACAACAACAAATTGAATTGATAGCGCTACGAAACAAAAGCGCGGCACGCAACGCAGCAAGCGCACAAACATACATACAAACAGACATACAGACGTGTAAGCAAATTATGCAGCGAAAGAAAATAACAGCAATAATAAAAATAAATTTAGAAAAAAAGCAAATGTTGGACAAAAAAACAGTTGGTAGTTGCGTTCGGGAGTATCAAAAGGTAAAAGGAACGCTTGGAGTCGTTAAATTAAATATGCCGCGTCTTGTACTCGTACTACCTTGTTGTTGTAGTTGCTTTTTTCCCTCAAAGATTTTAGTATTCAGTTGCGACGCATGCAACAGACACAAACGGACAGACGGATGATGTTGTAGCGGAGATTTTGCTTCGTTTTTTTTTTTTTTTTTGGTTTTGGTTTTTGGTTTCTGGATTTTTTTATGTGAGTAGTTATAGTCACATGTATTTTATAATCACATGGCAGTATGCAAGTATTTCGGTGGATTGTAATTAGGCCCTGTAGGAAATTGACAAGCTTATTGGAATTAAGATAGTGGTAGTTTGTAAGGAAGGAGTTTGATTAGGTAATTTTAATAATGACTGGATCACTCCAATAATAGGGAAGACATTCCAACATCCAGTTCAGGGGTTCATTTGTTCACGAGAATCAGTCTAATGATCGTGAAGACAATCAAACAATCATTTGTATACGAGATTCAGTGTAATGATCGGAAAAACATTCCATTAACTAGTTTATGGGTTTGATCACCAGAATGACTTTTATGATCGGAAAGACATTCCAACAGCTAGTTATTTTTCCATTTGTTCACGAGTATCAGTCCAATGACTGGGAGGACATTCCCTCAGCCAATCTATGGGTCCATTTGTTCACGAGAACCAGCTCAAAGATCGAGAAGACATTCCAACAGATGGTTCATGGGTCCATTTATATACGAGATTCAGTCTAATGATCGGAAGAACATTCCATCAAACTAGTTTATAGATCCATTTGATCACAAGAATGAGTTTTATGATCGGAAAGACATTCCAACAGCTGGATATTTTTCCATTTGTTCACAAGAATCAGTCCAATGATCGGGAAGATATTCCAACAGCCAAACAATTGGTCCATTTGTTCAAGAGGATCAGTCCAATGGTAGGGAAGACATTATAAAAGCGCGGTAATTCATATACAGTCTTTCGCGCTTGTAGTACATTAGTTCAGCTACTTCTAAGGTTCATTTGTTCATTAGAAGACAGATAGTGCGGGAAGTCAATAAGTAGTGCCAAACACTATCTACGACATTGTCCTCCTGCCGATTGGAAGTCGGCTAACTGTATTATTTATTATTCTCTAATATCTCAAAGAGAACTAGTACATAATGTCGCAGAAAAAGAACTTAATATTTTCGGGCCTTGCTTTGTTGTCGTTGAGGTCACGAGGTCAATGATATTAGTTATCTTTATCTCATTCATGAGTTTATGGAGTAAGAATATTGGGTCTCATGCATAAAAACGAGTAAAAGCGCTGAGTTGAGGCATGTGAGCAATTGCTCGGAAGTCGAGTTCGATCGTATGCATAAAAATGAGTTCAAACCAATTGCAATTACTTGAGCAAAGGGAGATCAAACATCTAATGTTATAGAAGTGCAAACGTGTCGTCAAGTGAAAGAAAAGTAGAAGTAGGATCAAATAATAATAATAAAATAGAAATTTACGACATTTCTAAATTTTTAGTAGAAAAACTAAAACAAAATAAATATTTGCCAGAAAAGGGTCAATTACCAAGCATTAAAAATAAAAGAAACATACACTAGAAACATGTGTAAAAGAAATTGAGCATAAATTGGGCATTCAATTAACGGGGAAAGCACTAAGTTCGGGTGTAACCGAACAGTTTATACTCTCTAAATTGCGATTAATCATTTACTTTTATTACTATAATACACAATTTGACCCACATATTCGTCATATACATATATGGTATAAAGTACATTGAAAGTTGGAAACCTTAATATTAGGTACATGAAACCCATTTTTGTCACGGAGACATATTATTAGAAGAAAAATATTCCCTATAAATTTTAAACTTATGGTCCAATTTCGGTTTTTAGAAGGGCGATGCCACACTATAAATGCAGTATTTGCGCAAAGTTCTCTATATATTGTAAAGTAAACGATTCAGATTGACGTCGCAGTTCTGGTATATAGAAAGTAGGCGTTGTTGTGAACCGATTTGGCCTATTTTCACAACATATTATTGGAATGTCAGGAAATTATTATGAACCGGATTTCATTGAAATTGGTGGATTAGTTTCTGTGATATGGTTTTGGACCCATAAGTGGGAGGAGCAAATTTAAAATTTTGTATACCAATTTGAGTGCAGCATTTATGCACCATCATTATAATGAAGTTGTAGTAATGATTACAGGTTTCTGGTATTTTCCCTTACTGAATTAAAGCATTTTTAATAGTTTTCAATATAACCTTTGTATGGGAGGTGGGTGTGGTTATAATCCGATTAAAAGAAATGGTTTTAGAAAGTTTGGTTGATATAACTTTAGTAGTTTACGAGATATGTAAAAAATTACATCCAAATATGCCCCTTTACAGTGCGATACTTTGTACCTAATTTTACTTTCATAGCTTTATTTATGGCTTAGGTATGGCACTTTTTGCCTTTTTGGGTTCCGCCATTTTGTGGACGTGGCAGTGGTCCGATTTAGCCCATTTTCGAAAACAACCTTCCTATGGTGCCAAGAAATAAGTGTGCCAAGTTTCATCAAGATATGTGACTATTTTTACTCAAGTTAGTACTCAAGGACGGACAGACAGGCCGATATCCGGATTTGAACTCTATTCGTCACCCTGATCACTTTGGTATAAATAAAACTTTATATCTAACTCGTTTAGTTTGTGAACAAAACTATTATACTCTGGTAGCAACTTTGTGGTTATACCATTTTGGAATCCAGAATCTGCACAAAATATTAAATATAGTCAAATTTTATCGATGTTGCTGAGGGCACCACTATGTGTTTCTTCTGACTCCTCAAAAACGCGACTCCGAGTGTACGCGAGTCAACAATAAGGCAGCCTCAACAAAATTTGAGCAAGAGCTCATAAAAGAAAGGAAAAGCTTGTTTTTATGCATATGAAAATGAGCACTAGCTCATCGAACTTCGTTCAAACTGAGCAAGATGAGATCAAACGGAAGCAGCGAATAAAAGCAAACACATCAAATATTATTATGCATACGACAAGCAACTTTTACTCAAAAAATCGAGTCCGAGCTCAAGCTCACGTTTTATGCATGAGGCCCATTTTCCACAAAGATCATAAAATATTATTTGAACTGCCAAGGTCATCCAAATTTCCTATTGGGTACTTATCAGCCATTAAGCATTTAGTATGTATATATATAAATATACAATACAATATGTAAGCGCATACTTGAGCAGTATCAGTTTTCTTCTGTCACTAATTTTTTCGCCGCTAAATATTTTTTTACTGTTTGTAGTGATCAGAACGCTAAAATTTTGGAAGGATTCATTGACCTCAAACAATGAAGAGTCCGAAAAAAAGTTTGTGTGTGTATGTTATTTTTCAATGATCTTAAAGAACGCAGGCATTAGAAAAGGATTTACATTTTTTGTCTATTATATTGAATTGATTTTTGTGGTTATATTAAAAAAGTTAAATATGTGCAGCTGCATTTTTTTCATAAATTACTGTTATAAATTTACATTGCATTGCTTTTTACCTGTCTTAATATCTGAGGGTTTGATAGGCGATGTTATCTCTTTCGAATATCTGATTGAGCAGCTACTAATCTACTTAGTTCGGCAGGTGTCTGTACTCAGCTCGGCTGTTTTCGGTTTTTTTGAAAGTCTCGCAGTAGTCTACTCCTAATCACCAAAGTTCCAAAAGTTATCTATGTATCACTTATGAATAATAAGCAGAATTTGTTAACTTTCTTCGTACCCCAGCCAAATAATTATATGTGCATTTCTGCTTTTGTATATATTTCTTATTCATTGTTATTTTTTGGATTTCGGTAAATGAAGCATAAAAGGTTGATAGGTTACCGTTACTATGCAACGAAAATTGTTTCATACTTTTCTCGTTCGTTGTACAGTTACATTAAGAATGTGCTTGTGAATTGGGTATTGCATAGTAAATATTTATATGTGCAAAATCAGTTTAGCGGATATTTCTTACTGATAGTGTTGCAGCAAAAACTTTTTTTGCTAAAATTTGTTTACGAAATTATTGTAGGTGCATTAACTTAATGAATTATTAAACATTTTATTACATTTATTTAACTTTAAAACCTAAAATGTATCGTGGTACTAGTTTATCAGCCGAGGAACAAGTAATAATCAGAGGAATGCATGAAAGCGGTTCTAAAATGACTCTAGACCAAAGTGACATCGGAACTGTATCTCAAAATTTCTTAAAAACCCCCCTTATGATATAGTGCGACGCAGCGGACGAAAAACAACATTGATGAGCGGTGCGAAAGGATGATTCGACAGCTAGTAGTATCAATCAATAATCACAATAAATATAATTTATCCAATTATACATAAAAATCAGTTTCTGAAACACACCTCCATGGCACCTAAACCAACGCTAAAGAAAGACACAATAAAGTACATTTGAGGTTTGCAAATAAATAAATACCAATTCTGTGCCGATGAGTGATAGAATACAGTCTTTAGTGACGAAAAAAAATTAAATTTGGTCGGCCCAGGTCATTGCAAGAAATATTGAAGAGATTCGCACCAGGAACGACGGTCCTACTACAAGCGATGTTTTGGAATCGGTACCTTGATTTCATGGGCTGCATTTTGCTGCTGTGGAAAGCTATCTACATGTTTTATATTCACTCAAATGAATGCTAATATCAATGTAGATCTTTTGGACAGCGAGTTAATGAAATTTGCTGGCAATATTTATGGCATATAACTGGACATATCGAAAGTATAACGCTTCAATCCACATTCAGAACATCTTTAACGACCGGAAAATTCCGGTATTACAATGTGCAGCATTGAGTTCGAACCTAAAGCCTATTGAGGATCTCTGGGGGAACCTATCGGCTCCTGTTTTCCAAAACGGAAATCAGTTTGAGACAGTACGTCACCTTAAATTAGCCATAAAGCAAGAATTTGTCAATATTTATATAACTATTCCACAGTCAGTAGTTAATTCTCTGATTAAGCGGCTTAATTTAGTTTTAAAATATAAGGACAATTCTATTGACTATTAAAATAAACATTTCTTTCAGTTAAACTCAATTGTATAGGCTTTACTGGTAAAAATAGTAAAATGCACATATAAATATTTACTATTAGCCTAAACTTCAATTCTGTTTTAGTGTTTAAAAAAGGTTTGGAAATTTGTTAATTTTTTGTTTTTTATATCGTATACATTAATAATAACAAACCTGCATACTCTGAAATATTTTGCAATTTTGTAATCTTTAATTTTTTTTGCAATAAGTTCATGCACAAATAATTATTTGACTGAGGTATGTTACTCTGTCGCAACATGATTTTGGGTAGATCTATTTTATCATCGACAGAAGTGTTTAAAAGACTGAAGTTTTTAATGATGTGCCTTGAGATCTCAAAAAAAAGTCAGGCCAATGTTTTTGGAAATGCCGTCTCACGAAATCAAATATTAGGGTAGATCTACTTTATCATCGACAGAAGTGTTTAAAAGACTGAAGTTTTTAATGATGTGCCTTGAGATCTCAAAAAAAAGTCAGGCCAATGTTTTTGGAAATGCCGTCTCACGAAATCAAATATTATCCCGTCTCTTTATTCTGTGGAGGCAAATCCACATAATATTCCTGGGCTCGAAAAATGAACCCGAAATTCATCATCTCGGCGAAATCTATCTTTTTAAATCATGTTTATATTGTTTCAAAGAAATTATAAAAAAAAATTAATGTCCTTCCAGGGTTCCAAAAACAAACATGAAACAGATAATATTTGCATTATAGTTTGTCACAATCGGATTTGAGATCAATGATGTCAGTCTCTGGATACCTACTTATTTCTGTTTGTATATTTATTGTGTAGGTGTCAAATAAAAAAAATTAGATAAATATGTCTCTGTAAACAATTATTCGACAAAGATTAAGAAAACAAAATTACGACCTTTTCTAATCTATCACAACTGATAACTATTACAATGGATATGAAATGAGTCTAACTGATCGAATAAATGATTTATTGCAACACATCACACATAAACAGTTGACAATATGTCAGAAACGTCAGCAAAGTGTCGCTGGAAGAAGTGAGACACATGCCTACTATCTGTAGTAAAGGTACATTTCGTCTATATGAATAAGTGTCATTTATAACCATCAACCTCCCAAAACAGCTGGATTCACAAAGGTTATAAAATTTGTCTGAATAATTGGTTGATGAAATACTTTTATTAAATGGATGATGAAAATGCAACAGAAATTAAAAAGTAAACTTCTTCAGAATTAAGGACAACGTTTGGTAAAATTTGTTCTTTTTTGTGAGTGAATAGAATAACGCTTAACTCGATTAATTGCTCTGATATTTATTTTTCACGATACATCACTACATTTTAAGATCGAATTTTCGTTGTTGGTTCATATTAATTTTGTTATTTAAGCGAGTACCCTTTTGTCATACTCTAACAATCGGAACGACAATATGAACCTATCAACGAAAACATTTTCCTCCATTACATTTATAAACTCTTCGTTATTTAAACCACAGTTTTACTATTTCTTAATCCTATTTTACTTTAAAAGGAATAGTTGCAGGGAAGATGGTCCTAATTGGGAGTTTTTGGTTTTCGATTTCCGTCAAATCTATCCTTTCTAAGGCAATGTCGAACATATTTGGTTTTTCTTAGAAACATTTAGATGACTCTATAACTCTAAACAATTTGTGGACGGGTCCACAATGGTGCATCAGTCGTTTTCATTTTTGTTTTTCTTTTTTGTTAACAAGAAACATGCTCAATTTGCTCCGCTAGCCTCTGGTGTAATCCTTATGAGTTTCTCAGAGCCCTCACTATCTCTTTCCCTCTCTTCAAATCATTGTTCACACTTAACTCTGTCTAGATTAGGATTTGTTAACAATTGTGGTTCTAAGTAAGGTTTCGAGACTATTTTTGATTTTTTGCGGCTTCCAAGTTAGACTATATTGACGAAATTCCGAAGTCATGATTGCTGTTATAAGAAAACAAATTTAAATTCAGTGTTAAAGTTTTTACAAAATCTTCGGATTCTGCTTTCGTATAAATTTCCAATTGTAGTCTTTCAGAATTAGTATGTCATTCTGTCATCTCGAAAATTAAAAATATATCCTAAACTTTGACGTACGAGTACTTTAAAAGAACTAGATTTATTATTTGGTAGAAAGAATACCTTCTTTGTATAAATGAGACACTTTCAAGTCATCGATGGGATTATTGTACTTAAGAAAGACTCTGGATGTGTTCGCTCCATTAGTCCAATTTCAATTACACTGGACCGCTTGGGATCGTCTTAACTGATTAATTAAGACAACTATATCCAGATGGTCTAATATAAAGTTCATTGAACCAAACGACTTGGTAACGGTGTTCTATTTGAAAAGAGATCTGCTTTCCCGACATTTAACTACCGTAGACATGTTAGAAGACTTAAGAAATAATATTTTATATGGAATATGTATTGCATTGTCAATGCTTTTTATATTTTTAACCTCAAAATTTATAAAATTAAACTCATCAGAACTTGGGAATGGCTTAAAAGAAGTGTGAATGTCTTAATTTGACAGAGTAGATCTATTTTCATCAAAATACTTCAGAAAAAATGTATTGAGGTATAAAACAAAAAGAAAATAAGATAATTTTTACGAAATCAATAAGTGTGCAATAAGTACTATATATCGATTACAGTGCCATCTAGCGATTTGTTTAAAAGAATGATCAGTGGACTAAGGAATAACCAAAGAAATTCGAAATGGTTTTCAATGTAAAATTCAAAACCGTTAAATTAGGGTACATTGGATAAAACAAGATATGCGATAAATAAAGGGCTGACGAGGTAGTATTAGAACCTATGTACATAGGAATTCATTGTCGATGTCGATGCGGGTAATCGCATTTTCCCAGCGTTATGCATGACGGCCAAACAGCCAGAGGTTGACTCAACGGATTGGAAACACAACGGAAGAAAATTCTTCAAAAATTTCTCCTTGAAGACACACACACACACACACTCGGGCAAAATAAAGAAGCAAAAAGAAATTATAAATAGAATTCAAATTCAGAAGAATACTTTTATTTTATTTTTCAAATTCCCGCTAACCGTGCGTTGAGTGCGTGCCTGCACAGCAATTTTCCAAATGAAATAGCGACGGACAGACAATGTCATTTGGTGCTTTGGAAGCGGAGCATTTTCACTTTTGTTGCTTATGCTTATGGCGCGACATAACACTTTTCGGTGCGGACAATTTAAAAAAGTCAACAACGTTGCCAACAGCGACAACGACAATGACAACCCGCGTTCTATTGGGTCATAAGCGCCAAAAGAAGCGCGCTGCCGAGGAGGTGGAAACACTCTGACAGGCAGTCAGTGAAGGCTCAAATTGCAACAGACAGACACAATTTGCTCTTTGCTGCTTTTGTTGTTGTCTTTTTTCTTCTTTTTTTTTGATTTTTCCATTCTAAATGGTTGGTTGAAAATTGTGTAGGTGGTGTTGCATGACACCGTTAAACGTTTGGAAGTGACGCATGAAAATGTAAATTGTTTTTATTGGGTTATTTAGCAATACATAAATAGTTTTCTTGTAAATGTTTTTAATATTTTATTTTTTTTTTATTTTATTATCATTATTTTTTATCTTATTAATTTTTTGTTTTATTTTTTTAATTTTTTTAATTTTATTTTTTTAATTTTTGGTAATATTTTTTTTTCAATATTTTTGGTTTATTTCGAGCACAATAATCTACAAAAAATTTTTTTAATATCTCTTCGTTCATTTTAATTTCTTTTGAGTGTTTTTCTTCACATTTTTGCTGCCGTTTCATTCTTTGCTTCCAAAATTCGTTTCTTGCCTCATATACATGTCAAAGTTGTGCTGAAAAAGCAATGAATTTTGTTAATTTATAGCATTATTAGTGACACTCAACATTTTTTAAACAATACAAAAATTTGAAATTTTAATCATAAAATTCGGTGGAAAAAGCACAAAAATTTATATATTTTTTAATTTCTTTTTGATATTGTTTTTTATTTTTAAACTCCCTATCTGATATACATATATATATTTTTTTGAATAAAACTGCTTTCTTCTTTCATTAGCAACTACTTAAATGCAAATCTTTTCGAAATAATTATGGCAATATTTTATTTTTAGTTATAATTTATTTCGTCACGTTAGGTTGGTATAATTTCTTGCGTCTGCAGGTTTTGTTGTTTTTACAGTTGCTTTAGAAACTATTTTTTTGAAAATGATTGCTGCTTTCTTCATTTTCTTAAGTGTTCACTAAGCTATTTTATCGATAAAATAGTCCTACGTCGAATTAGTAGCTAGGTGATATAACAGAGGAATTTATACTAGATCTTATGTACTGATTATTATCTCAGAAAACTCTCTACAGTTATGTAAAGCTGGTTTCAGAGTTTTATAAAATCAACTATAGTGATGCTTTAACGTGAAACCCTCTTCTAATACTATAAAAGATATTTTCAAATTGGATCCTAAACAATTGAATAAGAACCACCCAGCGAAGGTCATTTTAAATTTATAAAAGAAGGAACTGGATATATTATCCTTCATGAACAAAGAGGTGTTCAGCCAAAGAAAGCATCGACTCAACATGATACCTCTTTTATGTATGACGCACATACTTCGTACAAGGCGAGTAATATCTTCAAGGTTTCGGAAAACAAGTGTATGATCCAGTCACCCGTATCCCTTTCATCTTAAAATTCACGGTAAAGGCCATGTTTCCGGAGTATATTTGGCGATAGTATGTCTAAAATAAGTAACATCATTTGCATACGTTCAAATTAATTGATCAATTAAAATTTTGATTGAGAAACCAGTTTTTGCCCTTCACACTGCACAGTGCTTCGGCTTGTATGAAGGTACGGTCATAAATACTTCCCGTTGAGATATCACTTTGAAATTTTCACTAAAAATCTAGAAAATTATTTTAAATATATAGTAAAATAATACTCTCTTTAGCAACATTTGTTGCGAGAGTATAAAAACCCCCATCGGACTACTAGGTCCTATAGCTCCCATAGAACTGTAATTGCCATTATATGGCAATGATGCGCAAAAATAGTTCTCATGGTCATGGTCGGAGCGTCAAAAGGCTTTTCAGTAAGACTTTGTAAAAACATTTTAGAAAGCGATAAACAAGCTGAACATGATTTGTCGTTATAGTTTCCCTAATTCACCCCCCATATTCCACCTATAGGAATAATATCATATAAAAAAATCATGTAGGAAAAAAGGAAATTATTAACCAATTTAGTACAGTTAATTTTTTCACTGCCATTCAACAGCCATTCTAATTAGAACAAAAACTTATAATGCATCCTCTCGTAAACCGTACATAGATTGAAATAAAGATGGTTTATCCTTCTTTCCAACTTTTTTAGTCCAAATATAATGAGTTTGAACTTAAAAATAGTTAATTCAAAGGCCATTATTATTTTGACGATAACTTCTACATCTGCAAATTTCCGCACCTAACTTTAACACTTTTATTGCCTTAAGACTCTGGCAAAGACAATGTAAAATAAATCTAACGGGGGATCGCGGGGGAACACAACTAAAACTTTATGGAAACTCATTGAAGACGCAGAAAAAAGGTTAAAAAAATATGTGATATAAAACACTAATTTCACAAAAAATACAAATCAAGTTAGTCTTAATAAATTTCACAAGTTAAAATAAATACCTTTAGCTTCAAAATCCATTAAAAATAATCTTGATTCGTTAACCTGAAAAATTTGAAGTTCGTTGTTGCTGCTAAATAAAAAAAATGTCTGATGTGCTTTAAAAAAATACAGTTGTTCATGCGTTTAACTCTATTTTTAGAAAGTACCGTTAGATTTTTGGGAAAACCCGGTTTGAAAATAAGAAGTTTGGACAATTTAGAGGCCATCGGTTTACATTTTGTCAAAAAATCGAGATATGGATTTTTTGATTTTTGGCCTACGGCGGAACCACTGTGCACTGCCGTTTCACTACTCGATAACCGATCAGCTGTAATATGTTTTTGCTTTTCATAAGAAGTTGGTAAGTTTCATCAGTTGATTGCTATTTTAGCAGTGACATCTACCGTCGTGTCGCGTGAATAACAACTCGCAGACAAGGAATGTATATATGTATGTATAATTACAAATACGGCCTTTGTCGCAGAGTTGCATTACATTTTTAAGTATATTAAAATTCAATTAACTATTAATGTAGATTTTTCTTTTGAATCGATCTTAATCAGCGTTTTAATCGAGCAGAGGCCGGTTAATTGATCAATTAGCTCCTGTGTAAAAAGGCTATAAGATTCCATGATCAAAAGCCTCTTCATATATGAGGTCATATCAAATCATTTGAGAATCTGTTTCTGTTTATACTTTCAATCCACTCCTTACTGTTCTATCAGTTTTTAAGTGCGGCTCATTCAACTTAATTCAATAATTTAGTGCAATATCAAATTATTTGTTTCAAATTATCTGTAGTAAACCCGTATTTGCGCTCCACACTTGATCATTTCAACTATTTTGCCTAATTAAGGTGTTTGAAATAAAATTTGAGAATTTATGGCACTACCGTAAACCAGTTAGCACATGCCAAAAGCTGTTGGTGATGAGTTCATACCTTTCAAAAGTGAAAGAATGTGTGTCGTTGTGTATACAATCTTGTAGAATTTTTGTTTGATTTTACGATAATTTAGACATAATTTCATTTTAAAAACACAGTAATTGGAAAATATAGTATTTTTTCGAATAATAACAAAAATAGTTTAATAAAGATGTAATCACCACTTATAGCGAACTGAATATGATATAAAATTTAAAAAGAGAAATGTCGGTTAAAACAAAATCGCTATTTACCATTAATATCTAACGAATCGTTTTCGCAATTTCTAGCGGAGCTAAATTTTTCTTTTGCTCCTTTGAAATAGCTTTAGAATGTACAGGACGCTTTCTCTTTGCTTGGTACCAACAATTATTTCTTTTTCATAGCATTTGGAAACAGCTGATCGGTTCATATGATGCCTTCCTTTCTGTGACCTCTGATTTTCTGACCTATATTATTTGTAATGTTCGTACAGTTGGTTGGTTGGTCTGGTTTGCGGAATCAATGTAAATCCAACATTCCGCGATCTTTCTTGGAATCCGGGATCGTCTTTGGTTTTGCATTCTCGAGTAGGATACATTTTTCAAAAACACACCGTATCCTAGAGGTATCGGAGATCTCAATCTGAAGTGAAGTGAACACTTCCTAATCGATCAACTTTATATACACCTCTTCGTATAGAGCCGAACAGCAGTTACACGTTCCAGAATTGTTGGAATTAAGAAGGTCTGTAGATCAAGTTGATCCTGATATGACTCAACAATGTGTAAGGTTTCTCCATGTAAGTTCATGTAGTTCGCATTATGTCAAGTAAAATTAGTATGGACAAAGTTAAGAGGGTAATCAATGGCTTTGTAGTATAGAGTTAGTATTTTCCATGTCCTTTTGATAAACTGAGGCATTCTCTTCAAGAGATGCATTGGTGTTGTTTTAGAAAAGCGTATTTAATAAAGACATCGAGCTTTCATTCTGATCCAGGAAATGTTCGTCCATTTAGCTATGTATATATTAAAAATTTTCGGATGGTTCCAGCACTTAGGTCAACTGTGGAGATTAATAAATAATGAAGGTGGGAACAGATGTGGACCTTTGTCTAAAATTGTAAAATAATCAGACCGATGGACGCTTGGGCAAGCCGTTCCCACGACAATCGGCTCCTTAACCGGAACGGATACGGATTTTTATTCAGCTAAGTCTTTCTCAAAATTATATGGAGATGCTTTCTACCGTTCAAAAAACAAATCATAAACAAATACCTTCATTTCCATCCCAAACATAAATTACGCTTCAAAAATTCCACATCGTCACCACAATAGCCGCAAAGTGAGTTATTCAAATGCAAAGTTCATAAATCCAGTGCTCAATAATATATTTTCATAAACTTGCCTTCTCTCACACACAAATCCACATAACAACAGTGTGTGAACAATATCATCCTGGCAAATCTGCGATCTAGCTCCATCTGTACTCATCAGACCATAATAAATCACACAATTTGTCCCAAATTAGTTGGTACTGCCAATTGTATATTTGTATACAGGGATGTAAATACACCTGTGTGTCTATGTGCGTCTGTGTGACTTGTCGCCTTGGATTACAATCGACCATTGTTTGAATATAGTCGTGCAGCTTTGCCAATATTAACGCGTTCCTAGCCTACCTGAAGTTCGTTGCCCAAAACCACAAGCGGACGCATGCGCGCGCGCGTTCACTCACTCACTCAGTCATTGAAGCTTTTTTCCCCCGCTCGCATGTTTTATTTATGAGCTTCCAAGCTACTGGTCCTTGTTACCGCTTTGGGGCCTTCACATTTTTATTCACTGCACTCCTTCTCATTCCCATATTGGCAGGCAGGGAACGCGCTTGTGGCTCTTTGCAGCTCCGTCCATCGTCTTGGAGTTCGGGGTGACGCAAAGCGGTTTCGACTTGATTTAGCATTCTTATAGTGTTGCTTTTGGCTGGTCGTTGGTTAGATTGCTGTTTGGCAAACTGGCCGCTCGGCCGGTTCGCTGGTGTCTTCTCCGTAAGCGCCTGCAGTCGTATCGTGCGGATCTTGTACTTTTGCGTATCTCGTATCTACACTTGTTGTGCCGGCCGTATTGTGCACTTGGCTTGTGCTTACTTCTTTATTTCATTGATTTTTTCTTCGCTAATTTCTTTTTATTACATTTTATTCCCGTACTTTTTAATTTCTTTTATCCGCACTGCCGGCACTTCATCTCCTTTAAGCTGCCTTGCTTTGTGCGATTTCTCGTTCTTCGACGCGCTTACAGTTGAATGTCTCAACACACGGTGTGTGCGCTGTCCTGCCTCGTCCGTTGGCTTGGGTAATACCAGTTTCCATTACCGGCATTTCCTGCTGCTTGCTGACTGCACAAACTCCTGCTGCCTGCTGCTTATTCCGCTCCGCCTTTTGGTTTCTGCCTTTAATAGCTCGTATAATTGTGGGTTCCTTGTGCGTATTTTTAGCTTTGCTTCATTGTTTGTAGACATTTAGTGTTTGGAGTTCGGTACTTCCTGATTATACGTGCTTATTTTTGCAGTTACTTTTTGTTGTTTTGTTTGAAGAATATGAATTGCTTGTTTTCTTAAACCTATAGTTTTGACAGTTAAATATACCTTTACGAATTGGTAACTGCATATTAGGACTCTTGACCTAACTAACTATTCATTATATTTTGGGTTCTTAGTGAAGTTTAGGAGTATGAGTGTAACCTGATCCACGCGTACTTTTGAGCGTAACCAAAGTATGGTTGGGAGATTTTGGAAAGCATACACTTGCACTTTTCGCTAGATTCGTGGTGAATTGCAAGTGGTCTATGGAACTCTTCGCCTTTAGCAAAGTTCATCTCTTCTCAGTCGTTGAGGTTCTAACTGGCCATTGTTTCATCGGAATCCACACTGTCAAGTTGAAAATCTTAGCGAATGCTATCTGTAGAAGTTGCCTGGAAGAGGACGAGGTGGAATCTTCTCATCGCTTTCTACTGGAATCTCCCGCCTTTTCGAGATCAATACCAAGATTTCTTGGATCACACTTTTTTGAACCACCGCGCGAACTAGTGGATATAAAAGTGAAAAATCTTTGCAGATTTGTAGAAGGCTCAGAGCGCTTTGTCGAATCGTAATACCTAATAAAGGGTGGTGATCCGAGCTTCACAAAGGACTGTCTTTCATAGTCTAAGTGTGTTTCCCCTCTGTGGAACAGCCGTACATGCTAACATAGCCTAATTTTTCACTATATTGCATTTCACTCAAATGATCTTAAAATTAAGGGAGGGGTCTGGGTTTTCACTTTCGAAAAATCGATGTTTTTTGTTTTATCTTATTGTTTAACATTTCAAGAATATGTCCTCAAAATTTTAATCCGATCTAAGCAATATTCATGAAGATATTGTTTAATTAGCCTCGGGGCCTTTAACGCTCTAACTCTGACAGCTACGGCTTTAAACGCGTTTTTCTCAAAACTACTTTTTTGAAGTCCGTGTTCACTGCAATTTGAAAACTACTCGACCGATTCATTTCAAACTTGGTACACATTTTCTTCACATAAAATACCTCCCCCCTACGTTTAGTAATTTTTTTTTAACATTAAGGGTGTTTTCCACTCTGAAAATTGCTGAAATTTTAGTCGAAAATAACGGTTCACACTTTATATGGCCGCCAAAAATTTTTAAATAAAAAAATAATAATCGGAGAACGTTGGGGGGAAGATTTGTTTAAAATTTTACTAAATTTTTATAGTTTTTCATTTTCGGATAATTTCCGGCCGAGTTACAGTGAACACCGCAAATTGTTTTTTTTTTAAACGTCCTAGGGGAAGCTCTGTCACGGGCTAATGGTTTTATATTTTTGCATGAAAAATTTACCGAACATAGTCAAAACTATACTCAATAATGTATAGAAGGTTTGAATAAAATTGCTTAATCGATATTTGAGATAAAAAGTCACAAAAAAGTGTGTTTTTTTGCGCTGAAACCCAGACCCCTCCTTTAAGTGGAGACGTCATACTCGTAGGATATATCTTAAGTAACTCAGCTTATCATTGTTGGTCTTTATCTACAATTAAATACTTATTTAATAAAACGGGAATTCCTAAAATCTGAGTAACAAGCCAAAAGAATCCGAAGTCGTTTCCATTATTACGACAGTCGGGAATCCGAATTAATATCCAGTCATGGATTACCAACTCGAAAACATTCCTCAACTTGTGAGTACTGCTCTTGGCCGTCTCTGAGACATTAATACACATTTTTCTGTACTTTTGTAATAAGATACTCGAAGCAGCTGAAACCCCATCGAATATTATCAGGAAGTCATGAATTAATGCAAAAAAAAATATTTTGGACTAGAATGCCTGGAATCATACTGAATTGTAATAAAATTCGAAATAATATGGTAATGAAAGGATGTTCCCATATTAATGTGTCCGATATCTTACCATCTCAAGAATCAATGCCAATAGAAGACTTAATGGACTTTTAGTGGATGCACTTCCAAAAAAAAAACAACAAAAAAGGAGATCCCTAATCAGTAGCTCTTACAAGAATCTTCAACACGCGGATTATTATTTTAGGCATTTCTTAAAGATATAAATATTTTCATAGAAAGCATCTGGGATTGACATAGTCGATATATTCTACGCATTTCTTTCTCAAAAAAGTTAATTTTCAACTGGTTTCAATATTTTCTCTGTATTATTTACATTTTAAGTATTTTTTATTGTCTTCTATCTTCTCAATTCGACAAACGCATTCAACACGGTCTGATCAAAAACGATTTCGAAATGTTAAATTGCATTGAGCTTCGATGTATCCGCCGAACGATCACTCGACCACCCGATTAACCAACGAACGCGAACAGCGACAGACCAAATCAGAATGCGCTGCTCAGTGATACAGGTGTAGAACAACTTGGAAATCAACGGGAGGCGTAATAAAAAATAATAAAAATAAATAAATAAACTGAAAAAAAAAAAATCAAAATAAAAGATCAACGAAAGCTTAATGCAGGGTCGGGGGGAACTGTATGCAAAGCCATTATTTTTGTTTTGTCACTAAAAAATGTTTTTTAATTAAAATAAGAGAAAATTGTGGCAACACATACACACATGCATATGAAATGTGTTTTTATAAAAGTACTCACGCCGGCAGGAAACCTGATACCTTGCCACAGACGTTCAGTACAGGTGTATACAGTTAATTGCGATCGAAGGTGCAGACATACAAGCGGAGGCTGTTACCTGTTAAAAAAAACGACGAAAAACAACGAAGAGCGATAGCACAATAAAAGCAATAAGTAATTTACATATTGATGAGTTGAACGAATGCTGATCATTTGGTGGGACGATCCATCGGTTTCGAAGAAGATTGGTTGCATTCATGTTTGATTGGTTGACTGCCTGAGTAGTCAATGGGCGGTGGCTGCAGTTAACGGGTTGGGATCAAAAGAAATTACGTGTATGTCGCTGTAAAGGTTAATTACGAAAACTGCTTTAGTATATTTGACATTTAATGTTGTTTATTACGGTGGGAAGGTCTTATAACTCACGTAGCTTAAATCGTGTACCAAAATATTCTAGTCGTAGCGAACTCATTGTGAACCCGTAGGAAGATAAGACAGACCGAAAACTATGGATGTGGAGCAGTCACTTAACCAGAATAAAGATCTATACATTCGAGATCTCCCAACAAGTAGCAGAGTGTCAGTCACGTCTCTGATAAGTAGTTGTATCTCTTGTTGCTGGATATTTCAGAGACACAACATCCGCAGCTAGATTATTGAGAGCCTTTTTACTTAATACGTATTTAACAATCATTCGATTTTTTCAAAAGTCTAAACTACCATTTCTTCAATCTCAATACTTTCGAGAAATTTATGGATCCTTTTTAGTTCTCTAAAAGTAACCAAAGTCTTTCTGTCGCAGAATTTAGCTATCTAAGTTCTTTAAAATAATTCAATGTATATTTCTAAGGTGTATAAAAACTCGGTCTGGAGTGGACCTCGAATTTGGCGAATACTTTTGGATGGTAACAACCCAATCCCCGACAGATTTAGTCCTAAACTCTTTCGGGAACCGCTGAAATCATTACCAGAGGAACCAAAATGCGAAAAAAGGAGTTTGTTGAATATTCAGTGATCTAGGATCTTGAAAAACGGTTGACCAAAACAGTATAGAGTTGTGTGGATATTAAATGCCTCTTCATATTCTTTCTCCCATTAGTGTTCTACATAAGGCGGTATAGTGGTCAAGACCAGTCTGAATTTAAAATTATATTGGGTCTGAAACAATATTATACTGTTATCTCTACTGTTAACTCTACTTCAATGAGCAACTGAAGCTCAAATATATACTATGTTAGGTTAGTACATAGACAGAAACCTGTGACAAAACCACAAGATATCCCATTTGGACAGCGAAAGTCGTTGACTCCTCGAAAAGGATGTCATAGCCCTTCAAACGCAGATCCTTGTAACAAAGCCACAAGGTGTCCCACTTGGACAGCTAAAGTCACCAGTCCTTTTGTAAATTAAATAACGGGTGATTTTTTTGAGGTTAGGATTTTCATGCATTAGTATTTGACAGATCACGTGGGATTTCAGACATGGTGTCAAAGAGAAAGATGCTCAGTATGCTTTGACATTTCATCATGAATAGACTTACTAACGAGCAACGCTTGCAAATCATTGAATTTTATTACCAAAATCAGTGTTCGGTTCGAAATGTGAAATCCGCTTTTTTATCGACAAATTTTGTTCAGCGATGAGGCTCATTTCTGGTTGAATGGCTACGTAAATAAGCAAAATTGCCGCATTTGGGGTGAAGAGCAACCAGAAGCCGTTCAAGAACTGCCCATGCATCCCGAAAAATGCACTGTTTGGTGTGGTTTGTACGCTGGTGGAATCATTGGACCGTATTTTTTCAAAGATGCTGTTGGACGCAACGTTACGGTGAATGGCGATCGCTATCGTTCGATGCTAACAAACTTTTTGTTGCCAAAAATGGAAGAACTGAACTTGGTTGACATGTGGTTTCAACAAGATGGCGCTACATGCCACACAGCTCGCGATTCTATGGCCATTTTGAGGGAAAACTTCGGAGAACAATTCATCTCAAGAAATGGACCCGTAAGTTGGCCACCAAGATCATGCGATTTAACGCCTTTAGACTATTTTTTGTGGGGCTACGTCAAGTCTAAAGTCTACAGAAATAAGCCAGCAACTATTCCAGCTTTGGAAGACAACATTTCCGAAGAAATTCGGGCTATTCCGGCCGAAATGCTCGAAAAAGTTGCCCAAAATTGGACTTTCCGAATGGACCACCTAAGACGCAGCCGCGGTCAACATTTAAATGAAATTATCTTCAAAAAGTAAATGTCATGAACCAATCTAACGTTTCAAATAAAGAACCGATGAGATTTTGCAAATTTTATGCGTTTTTTTTTTAAAAAAAGTTATCAAGCTCTTAAAAAATCACCCTTTATTTAGATGGGCCAGTTCAACTGGTTAGTCGAAGTTCGTCCTCCCAAGATGTCTATCAAAAGCTGGTCAATGAAGTTGAAAGTGTCTAGATGTCTCAATCTCAACTTGCAACTTTGGCAATTTGCTTCCGACAAGTTGTTTTGGCTCACGGCAGTGTGCTCATCGGCCAGTGTCCAGTAAGGCAGTGTCTCCAACCTTTTTAAATATAAAAAAAAACGTCTTTCTATAAACCGCATGAGAAGTAAATAACATTTATGGCAGACGAATGAAATAATAAATTATACAATTAAATTAAATTTATTTATTACGCTACTTATTACGCAAGAGATCTCATTAATATTTACTGCTAATTTTATAACCTTTAAATAACTGAAAGGTAATAGTCTGAGTGCGCATGCAACGGCATGTGGGTAGAGAATTCTATGAAAACGTGTGCCTAAAAGGCATAACCAAATACTCGATCTGTATGTGACTCTAACCTTGCAAATAGATATGTATGCGCATAGTAGAATATCATTACTGGCCCCTCGCTTAGACCATTAAGCAATCGAATATATTAATTAGCGTACGCGAATTAAATAAACCTTTTAATGCAGGCGATTATCTTTGTTAAAGAGGGGAAAACGTGTTTGCAAAAAATAAAAAATGAAATATAATAATAAAACTACCATGCGTGCGCTAGCAAAGCCCCCCATTAATGATATGAGGGTCGCTAGAGCGCATCACCAACATGCAACATCGGCCACAAGAAGTGCAGGGCCACACGACCGCGCTATGAAAGGGGGACGAAACAATGTTGCATGCAAGCTATTGTAGATACACGTAGCGGTGATGCAACACAACAACACGCGAGAAAGGTACTGGGGCAACAGGGATGTACGGGAGTATGAGCGCATTGGTATTCAACAATGAAAAGGGGAATTATAAAAGCTACTCCTGAAAAGTAACCACCGGTGGGTAAATTACAATTGCGATTGCTTAATCACGAGCTATAGATGGCTGATGGTCGCTGGTGGCTGAGGGAGTCTTGTGTATTCATTGAGAAGACTTTTGAGGCAAGCGCATTAAGATGTGAGGTTTAGTCTAACATACGTTATTCAGTTGATAGACAACAGGTCAGTCAGTCAGTCAAATGAATCGTGGTGGTTTTAATGTGAACGGACAACAGCTTCCAATGATGCCAATCAGAAACTCCAACACTTTTGAGGGGTGTGGCAAAGCAAGTGGGTGGTTAAGGATTCGGTAATGTTACCATTGGATCAATGATTGCCAAAACTATAACTTCCTTCATTCAAGCAATTAAGATTGTAATGTAAATCTCAATGAGGGTTGTGCCCAAGAGAGAGAGTATCGCATGGCTAAGGGGGAAATGTTGCATACTTCTACTTGACAGTTGATAATAACGATTCTAATACCTGATATACCAATGGGTTCAATTTGAAACGTTTGTTAAAAATAAAAGATATCGCCGAAGACATTCGCAAACCTAACTTTTCTTTTTCGTTCTACTCAAATGTGAAGACTAGAATATCTGCAATACGCAACGTTTTTAAGAATTTGTATCTCTGATAAGTCCATTTCTTAATATATAGTTGTAGTTGGATTATTTTTCATGCAATATCAGACCGTTCATGAACTCTTCAAGGTAAGGTATTGCAACAACTTCTTAATCGATGTATTTCATATATTTTCTCGCTCTTGGTTAGACTTCATAAAATATTATATTTTTGACATAAAAATTCAATAGTCATTACAGTTTATCCATCCTCCAGAGAGATTTCAGTTCAATATAATCCACCATATAAGGATCGATAGGCTTCAAGTAGTACTTGAATTTTTGCAAACGATATCTTAATTAGGTTGCTAAGTTACGTAATACGGCGGGGAAAGAATAGACCGATTTCAACAATCAAGAGAACCAGGTGATCTAAGAAATATGAGTTCCAATTTCAAAAAAATATATATATAAATTTGAAATATTCATATAATGACTTAAATCGGAAACTTCGACATTTGTTAAATTTAAGAGATGCCGTCACTGATGAATGTTTTGTCACAGAAAGCTTCTTCGTAAAAATTGGACCCTGTTCTCGGCAGTTCGACCAAAAATAGTTTCCCTGTTCGCCGTGTTATTGAGAACACCAATAACTACTTTGTCGTCTTGATGGAAGAAGAGCTGAAAACTCTTCTTTGAAGTCACGTGATCAACTCGGTTGTTAGAAAGTTCGTGGCGAGAGGTTCATTCATTAGTGTGAAATAGTAACAGTAAGCGCTCTGACACCAAATTAATCGCAGTAGTATACTTCAGTTGTCATTCCTAGAACCTACCGCAGTTCAGGTCAGGTCAGATCAAGATCAGGAGACTTAGACGTCTACTACGTCACATGTCCCAATCGTGTCTTATCTTTGGACGAATAAATATTTATCTTCTGATTTTGCTAGACGCTTGTTCCAGGAATGGTACTCATTGTATCTCTTGAGAGACGGTGAAAGTTCGGTTCGTGTACGACGTTGCTTATCTCAATTCTATCTCTATTATTATTGACTCGAATATATGATTTTTTTTGAAGATTTTCCTCTTATGTTATGGGTTCGTATCGCGGCATCTCTTTGTGGATCGAACTTGTAAGCTTAAGATTTCGAACCTATCCATGTGCGTCCAGTTTAACTGAAAATATAAAACTAAAATATTAATAACCACTAGTAAATTGGTTAATGAAGGGAATGGTGATCATAATATGGCAAGAATGAAGTACATAATGTAGTAAGTCAAGTGATTCAGATGGACGTTTGTCAAGATGGGTATCATTAAGGCGTCGACAAAGTCGAATTAAATATGGAAAAGTACAAGTATGAAGGTACGCAACAAGGGTAAACTACATATGGCATGTGGCACAATCAACTTGCCACAAAGTGTAGTAGAATGTGGAAACGCATGCAGACGTAAACAAACCTGGCAATCCGGGTTCAACACTGACCGGTTACACTTTGGCGGCGTTGGGACGCGACGCGTTGTGGGCAACGCGAGCACGAATGAGTCGCGGAAAGAAGTTGTGTAGAAGTGCTAGTTGCACTTACCGCAAAATGTTGCATACCACCTGCTGCAAAACAAGAAGATTTACTTGCAGTCAAGCATGCATGTGTGTGCTAATAACTTTGTAAGACTTGTGTGCAAAATCAAGTAAATATTGTCTGTCTGCTGTTGTTGGATGACGACCTGTATTGCCGCATGCCACATGCCGCATGTCTATACATACATATGTATGTACGTACGTTCTTAGCCATGCTTAAAAGTAATATGTATTAAGATGCTATAATCATAAGGTGTGAAGAATTTATGACTGAATGTTCGATGCGCATGCGCGATGCCAATATACAATAGTACATAGCGTAAAGTCTCGAAATGTGGAAGATGCAGTGCGAGGCCGTTACCATGGGGTTGTTGGTGGTGGCAGCTAAAGAGCAATGGCATGCAGAGCAACTATTTGAACACGAAAAGCCTGGCCAATACGAACGCCAAGCTTATTGACTCGTGCAACGCGACTGAGTGGCTGAGTGTGGCAGCAGTTTTGAACGCAAGGCGGGGTCGGCGCTGTGGAAGCTGAGGGGTTGAGATTTATACTATACATAAGTATGTATATTCGCATGTATGCTAAGTAAAAGCAAGTGCTTTGGCACGAATTTACACCAAAGTGGTGGTGGAAAATGTTAAAAAGATGAAAAAAGTAGAAATGGTGGCGAGTAATTGGTTAGAGTTATAATTTAAATATATGCTTTTTCGGCCCAACTGAACGAAATTGGTTGCGATAATACCATTTGGTGGATCGTAACTCCGAAATCGCGCCGAGATTTGACTCAACTTATACAATCATCAGTGTAAAAAGTGCCCGAACCCTGTTTGATTATCTCAAACTAAGACTGGAGTTTTTATAAAAAAATATGGATTGTATTATCCATATTCCTTGAACGTCCACTGACGGTTCTGGCTTTCCTAGTAGTCAGTTTTCATTTGCTTTTCTTTATGTACGAAAATACATGATATAAGACTGTGTTTGCCTGTACGTCATCGGACGTTGTGATGGGAATCGTACCCATTCGACAGATAACCGAACATCTTCTCACTCAGTTACCCAAAACAATAGTACTTTGCGAGCTTCTCACAATTTTCTTCAGTGATCTTCACAAGGTTGGCATTTGAAACTAATTATTGGTCCTGCCGCAATCTTACATTACTACAAGACGGACTGAATAGTAGAGAACTTTGAGACATATTTTATGAAATTGCCTGATCTTCTAAATTCTCATGCCTATGGACCGACGCCGTCACTGAAAGGATAAGCTATCGCTTTCTATTGGTTTAGACACTCTGTGTTTCGCCTAGGAACTTCGGAATTTGACTTTTCTTTGAGTATCCAAGCTTTTGACTTAAAATACTAATTTGAACATGCGAACTTCAGGAAATTATTCACTACACATCCACGATGAGAGCTGTGAGGCTGTAAGGATGTGGACACATGTTGTCGAGTCTTCCAGAGTCTAGCATGAAGAAGCGTGTCATACTTTGAGGAAGTCTTCGGTCTGCTTGTGTTCTCTAATTGGCAAATTATATCGAAATTAGTTAAAAGGTTAAATTGATCCTATGTTAGAGAAAACTGTGTCTCAATGATACTTAAGGTTGAAAATGACTTCTCAGGAGCTTTTATTTTTGTTAAGATTGTGCACTTTGGGTTTGACTCCAATTGAGTAACATTGAGAGCGTTATATGCAACTATTTACTAGTTTACAAGCCCATCACCACCAAGATCCTCAGATCGCCATGAGTCTCACAATACAATGCTGCTTATTTCTCAACCTTCTTCTCTAGGATGGCCGCGCTTCCCTTTTTCCTTTGCCTCAAGTTATGTTCTTAATAAATTAAATAATAAAATAAACTCTGAGCGCATGCGTATACCTACAGCATATTGCACTAATTTACCACTCATTAGCGGCTAATTACAACTTATAATGCGCCTCTCTACATGTCTATACGAGTACATATATTAATTTTATATTATTTATGCTTTCATCGCTTACGAATTTATGCCGTAAATTAACTTTGTTGTTTATTACATTTTGATATAGTTTTGCCATTATGATTCCTTATAATAATGGACTCAAATAAATAAAAAAATCATGTAATGGAAAACATTGAATTAAGATAAATGTGCGGACATTTGCATAAAATAAAAAAAAAATTAAATAAATAAGAAAAATGTGTGAAATGAATTTGGATGTGTGTAAAATGGAAAGGAGGGTTTAACAAGGTGTATATAAAATCATATTAGGACCACCTTTGATTTTACTTTTTTGACGTCAGACAGTCCATACAGCCAGCTTTCGTGGATCCTTCTATTATTAAATTTTCAAACGTTTAATTTTGTCATATCTTGACATTTATTTACCCAATAAGTTATACATGAAATCAACCGATTTGAAACACAACTATATACGAAAATCCTGCCTAGAAGTTGTCACTGATCCGAGTGTTTTAAGAAATGGCATGGAGATCGTTTTTTTTTAATCTCCTTTCGAGTGAGATTTTAAAAGCTTTCGTCATATCTGGGAATCTTGAATCTTCTATACATCTTCTTCTTCTTGACTGGCGTATTTGTATATACCATATGGAAGCTGGAATAATTCCTGGGGCGATTTCAACTATTTTTACCACCAAGCTACATGGGATATATGAGATGGATTTGCCAAAATTTCGGCACGGAGGCACACTATTATAATGAACTCATCTGAGATATGGTTTATGACCCAGGCGTGGTTATAATCTGATTTTATCCGTTTTCCGTAAATGCCTCCAAGAAGTATGGTGGATATAGCTTTAGTTGTTTAGGCGATATACATATACAAAAAACCTATTAGGGTCAAGGCTACAATCACTTTCTCAAAAAAATTACCCGTAATATGCCGCTTGCTAGTGTGATCCGCCATTTGGTGGGCGTGGCAATGCGCCGATTTCGCCTAATTGCAATACCAACCCATCATCATTCCGATTTACAACTATGGTCGTTATTGACATACCCCACCTAAGTGCGTTAAATTTACTGTTTCTTCAACAATTCTTAAAATATTTTATATCCAAAAGCTCGAGCTTCGGAATAACGAAACAGATCTACCAATAGACTTCTTCTTCAACCTTTTAGTTTAGCTAAGTTCAAGGCTTTTCAGTAATAGCTTTCAAGCTCGCAGATGCTTAGAGCTCTTTCAACTTCACTCACCCTCCTTACCCTTTTTGATATTATTATTCGGTGAGTCACTCTTTCTACTATTACACTTCAACGCAGGTAGACTAAATACAGTCTTTAATCTCAATTACGGAGCCATCTGAAGCTCATTTTCGTAGCAAGTAGTTATAGATTTTAGATTTAGAAACATAGTAGTGGTAATGATCAATGATCTTCGAAAGTCGAACGCAAAATAATGATGATTTTCACATTAACAGCTCACCGACGTCAAACAGGGTTGCCAAACGAGAAAGAGGTAAAAATAAAAACAAATACAAAAATAACGCCTGAAGCGCGATAAATTATCTATTTACAAGCAATTTTATTGAACTTGTTGTTATACAAGTAATCGTAGCTGTAAATCGGACGCGCTAAGTAGCAGCTGCTAAAGTTGTGGCACAGAGTTGCTGCTGCAACAGCTTTGCTTTAACTGTGATTTTCAGAACAGGGTGTGCATACGAGTATGTAAGAGTGTGAGTACATAATTTGTAGCTTTTAAATGTGCTGAAAGATAGCAAGCAAAACAACTTGTACACTTAACCAAATAACTGTATGTGGTGGCATGCCCCGAAATGGGGGAAGCCGCGTCTCAAATGCCATTAATTTTATGGCACTAGTTTGACCAATCGAGCTTGGTCGAAACGCTTAGATGAACGACCGTATGAGCCAAAGGCAAGCAACATGCGCAGCCACAACTGTAGTTGGGGGCTTCAATGAACATGCCAACAACAACATAAAGTGGATGATGATGGTACGTCCGACTTAAGGCAGTTGTAGTGTAACAAGGCCATCATAGCGATGCGGTCGCAACACTTCGGTAGCAAGCAGCACTAAATATTTGCAGCTTAGAGATAAGTATGTGTATAAATGGCTGGCCGGACGACAACGAGGACGGATGTGGATGCTGCTGGTTGGACCAAAAGTCTAAATGGCTGAAAGCTTGCTGCCAGAATGCTGTTTTCGGAAACTCGTCTGCCTGCATGGTCAGACGGAACTGAATGCGGAGTTTGCTAAACGCTTGAATGGTTGACTGCCCGAGTTGCGTCGCGCTTCAGCGCACTTTTTCGGTCCATCTTTTACGCTTCCAGACTTGCTAAAATGAGCCAAGAAAATAAATAACATTCAACGCACATCATTAGCGCACAGTTAAATGTGTCTGCAGGCGCCCCTCGAAACTACCGTGGTCAAGAGTTACACGCGCGCAATTCTAGCGCTTGCTAGTGCTTGAGTCATTTGTTCTTCTATTTTTGCTTTTCTTTACTTACACAATCTCCACGTACAAGTTCGTTCTAAATGTTCTAACTGAATTAGCTGCTTGTCTACTTCTAGTTACAACAACTAACCTGTGTGTATGCGCATAACTTAATATGTAAAGTCGTTATATATACATATATATGTGAGACTGGAAGTGTAACGAGTTGACCGTTGTGATGAGCTAACTGACTGATGATGTCTATAACTGCAATGCGCCACAACTTACTCGCGTGTGTGCGAAAATCTGTGTATTGTCTAGAGTTGTTAACTTGTCTATTTAGCTTAGGCTGTTAGAGCATCCATGTAAGCTGGTTGTAATGTACTTATATGAGTTCTCACGTGGGTAAGATCCCAAGTAATGAATTTGGCTAGCAAGACGTATTGTTACCATATAAAACATGAACCCGACCCAACCCCGACTTTGGGTTCAGCAGAAAGCTAAGCAGCTTTCAATAAAGTCGGTAACTCTTTTAATCCAGCTAGCATATGCAGGGTTGAATTTTCTCTAGACCGTTTAAACTTCTAAGACCACGTCCCGAGGTTCTTCGGTCACAAAAGAATCATCGTAATCGGTATAATCAAAGATCGAATGTATTACTCGTGGAGCCGAAACGGTTTTATGATGGATTACGACCACCAAAGTTTGTGGTCAAACAGCCGATCTATTATTACTGTGGTCAACAACACCTTCGTTAAACTTGTCCTTTGACTGAATATGATAAAACGAGGTTTCGATTTTATAAAATGAGTTCTTTATACCCTAGACTTTAGTTTTATTCAATTAAATTGTCGAAGTCAATTATATTTAGTAGCAATATCGGTACAATCGGTACTGGTTTCCAGACCTTGGAAATCAATATAAATGGTTGCTCCACAACCTTTCTACTCTGGTTTCCAGATATGACTTTGGAAATAAATATTAATGGTTGCTCTACAACCTTTCTAAACTTATCAAGACATGGTAGAGGCAAAAAGTTGTGGAGCCGACTCTGACATATTAAGTGATATCCTTCGCGGTTCTTTGAACAGCTTAGGTGCTGAAACATGTTCTAGAGATTTCAAAATCTTCCAATTAAATTAGCTAGTCTTAATAGTAAATTTTAAGAGACATAATTTATAAGACCATGATCTTAAAGACCTTTGGTAACCCGGTTGTTTATCACATAGAGCTTCTATGAATCACATCTGATATTGTTCCTTTCAAATTCATGACCGACGGAGTGGTCATTATGTCTTCTAATAAGTTCACGACTTCCCAAACCGTCTATACTCTATCCAACCCTCGTACATAATGATCTACAAACGTTATAAGTAAATCAAGAGTTGAGCTGGAGATCAGTTAACTAGGCTTTGTTATAAGATTTTTTATTTTTTCTTGTTAAAGTGCCTGCAAGCAAGCTTCTAATTTCATTCATTTATGAACATGAAAATGCACGTAATGAAGTTCGAACTTAAGTGGCCAATTAACATTTGCATGACTTTTTCATATCTGTTTGTATGTACACGTGCAAGAAATTGACAGTTAAAGGAAATATGAAAAGCCTTTTAGACAAACGTTTACAGTTGTAGAGCACGGCAAATCTATTTTAGTGTGGATAATAAAATTAGTTGATGACTTAGTAAAGTATTGGGATCCTCAATCTCGCTTTTGTAATAAATCATGTGGTTGATTGATTAGAACTTGAAGAAACATTATTTCAGAGATCATATGGTATAATAATAACTAATTACTTCAAATATAAGTACTTTATTTTTATAAATATAAGTACTTCATGGTCTCAAAAGCTCAAGTTTGGGATAGTCGATGAAAATGGATTCATATGAATTCCAAAATATACTGGCTAAAACTTTGGGGATCGGCCCCTGGACGACTTTCCCCAATCAACAACCATTCAGGGGAATGCCGATTGGACTCAGGTGTATAATGATGTATCTATGCCTCATTCATTGTCACAAATCGGCGCATAAATTCGTTCTTAGTGAGAGTGAGAACTGTTCAACATATCGGCACTCTAGTTAGTACCTTTTTTTTGAGTTTGAAGTGTTTAATGAGGATTATGTCAACTCAAAATTAGACAAGTCTGGTATATGAGCATCCAGCATATCAGACCATGACTTTCGAATTTTCATTATTATGAAACATAACCTCAATAATGTCACCTATGCTTTTCCTAATACTCTGCGTGGGTTTCTTAACATGGCCGCAGAGACGTTATGGCTTAAACCATAGCCATTTCCAGTGACGAAAAGCAAAAGTATTTTTTTCTTCAGAAAAAATATTAGCGATCAGAAGTTTAGTTAGATAGGACCCTTCCGGGACTGGGATCCCTTCACACTATTAAATCTTCTTTGGACCACCCTGTGGTCTTGATAAAATGAAATAAAATGCATAGTTAGATATATGCAACATCGTCAAGGAAAACGCGTCTGCAGTTCAGATTTTTTTCCAGTACAGAGCCTTCTATCCGCATAGAAGATGTGTCTTCTACTCCTTGGCAACTTCTGCAGTAATCATTGAAAGGTATCCCGAGTCTGCTGGCATGTCGACCAATCTGACAGTGACCTGTTAACACCCCTAGTAGGGTTCTTATGTCTTTCCTTTTAACTTTCAATAGGCAACATGTGTGACTCTTATTCCACTCAGAACACGTTTGTCTGCTTGTTGAGTAAGTAACTGCTTGTTTCCATTCAGATTCATTGAGATTCAGTTGTATCTATAGCATATTTGTCGATTAAATATCTGCACGTTGCTAGAGGTATATAAATTCCCTGTCCCTGGGAGCAATTACAGGTGTATCGTGAAATTTTATGTTCTCCTTCTTCTTGACTGGCGTAGACATCGCTTACGGGTGACACGCATCTCTCCTTTTGGCAGTTTGGCGCCAATTAGTAATACCAAGTGAAGACAGGTCCATCTGCACCTGGTCCTTCCATCGGAGTGGAGGCCTCCCCCTTCCTCGGTTTCCACCAGCGGGTACTGCATCAAACACTTTCAGAGCTGGAGCACTTTCCCCCATTCGAACAACATGACCTAGCCCGTCTTCAGCTCCCGGTATCTGTCCCATCCCGCACGTGTTGCGGTCGATTGCAACATTGAGAGGTAGGCAGTCTGTTTTCTCTCCACTGCGACAATCCTCATCATACCACCTGTTTTCTTGACATTTCCGAAAGCCAATAGTTTCGGTTGCAGCTGTACGCAAGGAGCTTGATATGCCGCCCCACAGTTCCCTTATACCGAGATGCTGATGAGTGCTCTCAGAGAGCAGGAGTACAAGTCGAGTAGAAAATCGTTCGACTGTCGGTTGTGATTGTAGCTTCTCGATGTCGAATCTTACTTGTGTTTGTTGACGTGTGCGATTTTCTACACAGAGGCGGTTGCGTATCTTAGCTGCTACAAGTTAGTGGCCCGAGTCACAAAGCGTACGCACATCAAAAACACTGGAGACATGTCTTCCATCTATCACAACATGATAGATCTGGTTACGAGTGATTCGATCGGGGACAGCCAAGTAGCTTGATGGATTTTCTTATGCTGGAATCTAGTACTACAGTTCGGGCTCCACGAAATCGATCAGCTTCAGGCCGTTTGGCGATGTGTCGTCATGGAGGCTGAATTGACTGTTGTGCCAAAGACACCTTCTTTACCCACCCTGGCGTTAAAATCGTCAAGCACGATTTTGACATCGTGGCGGGGCCAGCGCCCTTCGTTCTTCTCTTCCGTCGGGAATAAGCGATATGTTGAAGAACCTCGCTTTGATGCGGATTGTGGCTAAACGTTCATCCACCGGAGTGAATGCCAGGACTCGACGACGTTGTGTGTCTCTCTACGAATCCCACACCGAATATGCGGTCTTTATATGGTCGCCGTAGTAGATGTCACATGGATCCACCTTCTTCCGTCCTTGTCCCGTCAGCCTTTACCCTTACGAGAACATCAACCTTCCCAATTAAGGGTCCGGACATTCCATGTCCTTAATCATAGTCCTTAATACGTTTGCCGTAGTCGTCATCAAAATTGGCGTTCCTTATCCGAGGAACATGTTGTTCATTGGTTATTCAGTTTTACGTGGTGAGTCCCAATGATCCGGTAGCCCGAAGGCGACTCTGGTATCTAATTTTTCTGAAAATACACCATCTACCACTCGTTTGTTTAGCTTTGGTCTCTGAATCTTTGTCCAACTTGCTCTTATCCCACTCCTCTCTAGAAGGGAAGGCTATGTTTAGGTTTGAGTGTAGATTCATTTCTACCGGTTTACGAAAGTTCGTAATATTTGGTTGAAATTGGAACCTGCCGAGTATAATAGAATGTCTCTTATTGCAGCTTTGCAGTAGGGAAGATCCTTTCAGTCTGAGTGCCCACGTATCCATAACGATACTTCAGTGCATCCTCTCTTTGATCACATCACATGATACTGGCATGAGCTTTCTTCTTGTACCTTGAGTATTTACCTCCAGTTGTATAGACAAAAAACGCGGAGACGAAACTTGCACTTGATGAACCATGTGAAAATATTATATGGTGATGTGTCACCAACTATAGGGTATTGTAAAGTGACGTTGTTTAAGCCTGGTAGTCGTTTGAATGAGAAAGAAAAGCTTAAAGCCATTTCATTAAAATTTGGTTTCAAACATGGTCACTTTTGGTCTTCCTTTCTGTTGGGAGCAGTTTTAAGCTGCTACAATCTCTTAGACGTGATATCTTTCAATTGCTGTCCAATATTGATAAGCTCGAATCATCGGACATAAAGAAGTAAAACGGTTTTGTGATTACCGTCGACCGGTGAATATCAATATGAGCTTATTAGGTCTTAATTTCTTTAGAAGAAGCACGTTCTCAGTTTCCATCGCTGCTGATTACGGGCACCTAAACCATTATTAATCGGCGGACAATTTAGTTAAAATGTGTAGCCAGACCTATTCGTTACAACATAGTGTTCTCCTACCTTCAATTTCTGCTTAAGCGTTCTTAAAGTATTTTCTGCAATTTTTTATTTCTTGCTTAACATTTTTTCTTCAGAAATTATAATTTGAGCAATGAAAAGCATAAAACCTGAGAAAAAATCCACAAATTACCCAATCGTTTGAACTTCAGCCTTACGCATTATCTATTGTCTGCACTTAGCCTACGCTCACCTCTAACCACACTAGGCGCACTTTTTTCAGCATATTTTCCACCGCCAGTTAATAATTCATTTTCGCTAATATTTTTGCAGCAATTTTTTTTTGTTGTGGAAAAATTTATGACAAGCAACTATGACAAATTACTTTTTAAAATGCCAAGCATGCCAGCTACCGGACCAATGATGTTGACTACCCAAAGCGAAGACTTAACAATGAAAAAGTAAAAATCAATAAACGGCATAAGTAGAAAATCGAAACAAAAAAAATTAAAATTTTAACTGCGCCACAGGCACTTAAAGTAATCGACAGACTGGCGAACGCCGAATAGACAGGTGAAAGATAGAAACTTACTTGCATACTTAGACTACAACTTCAACGTATGTACTTACCCACTACCAATCATTCAACTCAAATAACTGCACACATATAACGATTAACTGATGATGGTGGTCAGTTAGCCAGTCGGCCGGCCAACTATGTAGCTTAAGCAGCTGTCCAACACCAGTTACGGAACAGGTGTACTTACGTAGTTGACTAGCACATAAGTTCGCATGTAAGTAAGTCTTATACATATATTCACTTAAGCCAGCGCCTATCTGAACTGTCTCGTTTTATTAATCATATTTTGTTGTTAAAATTACTTTTTAATAATATTTGCATACACATACCCGCAAACTTGTGCTCATGCATGCCGGCCTGCATATGTACATACTTAAGTGCATGTGTGCTTATGTGTCTTGTTTTTTTGCCTACGAACTTATCTCTGTGCTCCTCGTCATGCAACCGGCAGCCGCCTTTGAGCTCCATTTCCATTAGCCCACTCATTGTTGTAGTATCGCTTCTGCTTATCCTGTGCTGTGGGCCACTTAAGTCAACATACATGCATGCATATGCATGTAAGCGTGTAGACTCTCCCGCTCTTTATCTAGCGGCCCATTTTTTGTTGTTTTTGTATTTGTTGTCTGCTATTTTTTCGCTTGCAATTAATGACTGGCATTCATAACTGCAGTGGAACAAGTTTCCAAGTTGCTTGTTGTTTACTTTACTTACATGCATGCATAGGTGCTTACATGGGTGTGTGTGGATAACAGCCGGCATTTACTTTGCGGCTGTGAATTAACCCATCAGGCGGCTGGCTAGTTGGCCAGGCGCAATTCATACTAGACAAACTAGCTAATTCATGCCTCATGCTTTTTGGGCTGTTGTAGTAACTTAGCTGCTTGCATATGTGATTACTGACTTATGTGTATGCTTATGTACTTATAAATATACTTATGTGAATCTATAGTTCCTTCCTCTCTTATACACAGCCAAACTGTGTTTGATACTTACGTACTTATCTGAATACTCTTATGTACATACATACATACATACATACTTTGTTACCTCTGCGCCTAGACGCATCCAAATCCGTGATTGATACTTACGTACTTATATACTTATGCTCATAACTATGTGCTTAATAACATACTCATCCGCATACTTAGATACTTATGCACATACTTATTTATTTCCGTACTTATACAATCCAATCTTAGATTTATACTTGGCACTTATGTGAATACTTATGTATTTACTTATGTTCATACTTAAGTAGTTACTCATATTTTCTTAAGTACACGGTTAAAAATTACTAATTGTATTTTACAGATATATTTTCAAAATCTTAGAATTCATACTTAAACAATTTCCATCTGCGGAACAGTCATACTACCTAACTTAACCCAATCAATTTCTTAATTATTACTAAATGAGCATTACTTATTATTCTTAATTAAATCTATTATTTGTCACTTCCACACAATAGGCGCACATATATTCCGTTCATCAATACTTATTCACATACTTCAGTACTTATAAATACATGTAAGTACTTACTTGCCGCTGCTGTAATTAATGTACCCACTTCCAATAATTGCTCTCTAAAAAAATTAATTAAATACTCCAATAACTTTCAGGGTTAGCTTATACTTATATTATATCTCGGATCATTAACGGTAAATACGTCTCTAGCGACATCACACGACAGTTATGTCCATATTTCACTCGAACTGTAATCAATATCATATTTAGGATAAGATCAGGTGGTCCTTGTACACAATCTGATAAATGTTTCATTAGAACAACATTTCCTGCAACCGAAGCATCAGTTTCGTCCTTACCTTCATATATTTAGTACTACTAAATAAGTACGAATACTTCCTTTGCAACTCAGCCTGGAAAATTCTCGAAGTTTGATAGTAATGGAACCTTAGAAATATTATAAACTACTTCATACGAACTCGTAGATTGTCTACGCATTAGTATTGCTTATGCAATCCAGTTCATGTCCTTTTTGAGCTGAATTTGGGTTAAATAAAATTCCACATCAAATCAATGGTTTTTCTAATTTTCAAACATATGTATGTATGTGATTGGCGTTGCAACCGTTTAGCCGGTTATAGCCGAATCGACGATAGTGCGCCACCTGTCTCTCTCCTTTGCAGTTCGGCGCCAGTTGGAGATCCCAAGTGTAACCAGGTCGCTCTCCACCTGGTCCCTCCAACGGAGTGGAGGCCTTCCCCTTCCTCGGCTTACTCCGGCGGGTACTGCATCGAACACTTTCAGGGCTGGAGTGTTTTCGTCCATTCGGACAACATGACCTAGCCAGCGTAGCCGCTGTCTTTTTATTCGCTGAACTATGTCAATGTCGTCGTATAACTCGTACAGCTCATCGTTCCATCGTCTGCGGTATTCGCCGTTGCCAATGTTCTGAGGACCATAAATCTTGCGCAAAATTTTCCTCTCGAAAACTCCTAGTGTCGTCTCATCTGATGTTGACATCGTCCAAGCTTCTGCACCGTAAAGCAGGACGGGAATGATAAGTGACTTGTAGAGCTTGATTTTGGTTCGTCGAGAGAGGACTTTACTGTTCAATTGCCTACTCAGTCCAAAGTAGCACCTGTTGGCAAGAGTTATTCTGCGCTGGATTTCGAGGCTGACATTGTTCGTGTTGTTGATGCTGGTTCCCAGGTATACGAAATTATCTACGACCTCGAAGTTATGACTGTCAACAGTGACGTGGGAGCCAAACATATGCATATAAGAAATCGACTGGACTAGTTCCGCGATCAGCATGGGAAATATTTCTTTCATTCTACTATTCGCCAGAGATCGGCGGAAGCTGTCAAAACAAAAAAGAAACCAACTGAGAATACTTATAAATGGTGATCGTCTGACTGGTGGCCAACGAAAATAGTTCTGAGATCAGCATTGGATCAGTATAAGACTGTCTAGCTGCCGCTACAGGGACGACTTCATAGGTTTTGAATTATTATTTTGGGATCCGCTTGATTTCAGCTTCAAAATATTTTCGACTTAAACCCCTTTCCCAGCTTTGTATAATGATTCTCATTGTCACTGTTTTTGTTGAACAAGCTATTAAGGGTTGTCTGTTTACGAGCCAACTACAATATAGCGTTTACCCGATCAATTTATTACGTATACGATTATTTATTTATTACAAAATCCGCTAGTTGAAGAGAGATGAGTCTTGTCATTTTGCACCTTCAAAGCTATAACAACGAAGACTTGGTTCAAAAGTCGGAAGGCGGTGGTAAAGTGTTGCTGCAATAACGCTATTTGGCTTCGTAGTTAAAAACATGCAAATATACAGGGTCTTCCTTATTAAGGTCCGGTTTTTTTAATTTAAAATAAATTTAAAGGTTAAAAATAAACATTTTCGATACATTTCGCTTATTTTTTAGGCTTCCTGGGCTAACTTCGCAGTAGAAAATTCCTTGAACCTAGTTTATGAGGTCCTTACCAATGGTATCGGGCTCGATCTCTCGAAAAGCTCGCATAATAATCACATGAAGGGAATTATGGAATGCGCGTGTAAGGTCCTAACATTCAACTGCCTGTCGGTTTTCTACAATTAGTTAAAGATAGGCCGGTTGGTGTCTGTATATACATATACATACATATATAGTATGTACTTCTATATATTTTTATTCTCCAGTAAAAATTTTATTAACGTCGTTTTTCATTTTTATTTTGCAATTTCCATTTTTTGATTACAACGGACAGGTGAGTCGCTCAGTTCCATCAATTGCTTGCACGCCAGCTAGCTGCTGTCATAGTCGTAAGCCAACTGGTTACTCAACTGGCCAACTAGCCAGCAGCTAGCCTGCTAGCCAACAGTTGGTGTTGGCCGCCTGTTAACTTACCGGCCTGTCTTCTAGTCGCCTCCGACTGGGGTTCGTCTGTGCGCTTGTCTACATTATGCAAATTATTAATCGTCTTTTATATGACATGTGCATGCTGATGACCCTCACCAACCTTACGGAAAACCTACTCCTCCTTCTCTGTATGTTGCTGTGTATGTCTTTGAAAGCCTCAGCGGTTGCTTGGTTTGTGTTGATAGTGGCACATCCGCGTCTCTATGTATCTAGCTCCAACTCAGCTCAGCTCACCTCAATCAAATTACGCGCTGTTGCATTGTTGATCGCACCGCCCGACCGAGCTTGGCAAGCGATCATGCAACTTCACTAAATTAACTTGTGTCCGTTGGATCGCGCCGAGGCTGTTGGTCAGCGCTGATCTTGTCGGGTCGGGTTTGACATCAATTTTGTATTTACATTGTTTAATTAATTTGTCGTAATTTATCAGAAGTTTATTAGAAATACATTTTCATATAATTATATACATTTATCTCTAATAATTACACATCAAGTTCGTTTAGGTTAAACTTTACATGGAACCGTTTAAAATTTTAAACTGTTGAGCTCTTGAGGTTTTTAGTTTAGTTAGAATGAGCTCATGGGTTCGTTCACTTCGAGTGGTCTCAAAGAACAATTTAGCAACAAAGGAGATTCGAAATGAGCTCAACTGAGCTCCTATGAAATTTGGAATCAAGGAACATTTGGGGATTCTGACTAGGCAACTGGGAGTTATTTATTTTTTTTTTTATGCGGTCAGGGACTGTCATGCCACGAAATCGCTCAATAGTACTCGGAGATTATTTGAGGCTATTAAGGCAACAACAAAAGAGACTATTGTGCTGGAGCCTATCACGGACCTTAGCGAGAGGTCGAGAGATTATCGTTTCCTTTAATGCAAAAAAAAAGTCAACAAACCCTTGTAGTATCACGTGTCGAAGACTCTTCGTATTATCTGCCACGAGTCACTTCCAAAATTCACCTTTAGAGAAAGTGTTTCAAAGCATTTCTGATAAGTACTCGTACAATCAGTACTGCCAAAAATTAATAGAGATTATAGAATGTGCGGCGGCAAACCTTGAAAACCGCAATGACCACAAAATGCCGTGATCTTTTTTAAATACTTATTTATCTACCGTTATCTAGCGAATACATAAACTTCAAAGCATATATATAAATTTAGTCTATGCTTAAATAAATATTTAATTATTTAAATAGTGAAATTTACTGAAATTCCTCGACATTCGACTAGCAACAGTGTACCGATGAAATATCATCCTTATCTCTGCACATTATCCTGTTTATTGACAGCCAAATAAACTCAAAGCAAATATTTATCTACACACACACTGACTATTTATTCAGTGGTCAGCTGAAGTCGTAGCCTTTTGTAAATATGTAAATAATATGAAGGTATATGGTAGATAAAATATTGATATGAATGCCAGTTCGAGTATGATTGCGTATTAGGGTTGTTAAGTTTTTTGGAATCACTAAAATTACCAAGGCACTCTATTTAATGAAAATATTGCGTTTAGAGTACTTCAATATAATTAAGTGGAAAAATATTTATTTTTTTATAAATCGCGTAAATATAAATTTTGGTGTATCGACATTTTTGTTCATTTATCGAAATTTGTTATTTATCGATAATTTTTGGGATATAGAAAACTTGTCATCTGTTGATATACACTTTTTATATTATAAAATGTAATTTTTAGTATTTAAAGTATAAAAAATATGCAACCTTAGTCTTTGCTTATATATTCTATTAGGTCTACAACTTTGCTTCCGCCGTTTTTTGTAAATTTAAGGCTTTTTTCACTAAGGACAGCCTCACCGTACGTATCCGAAAGCATTCGATGAGCCTTAGGCGCACTTTTCTTGGAATTAAAAAAGGAAAGCAAAATTTCCCGCAAATGTCGAGAATTCGGCTCAAAAAATGACATTCTCAGTTGAAAATAAGTTTGGGATGCAAACAGATCTCCACAAATATTTTGTTGTTGACCCAAATGTCCAAGATCGATATAAAAAAAATCGATTTAATCGATATATATGTATGCTAATTTTTGTTGAGGTGGAAAAAAATACTAAAAATTTATTTTTTTCGATAACAATCGATTGAAGAAAAAAAATTATCCATATACCATACCATTAGTTCGTTTTCCTTCGTAAATTACTAGTGAATATATACAATATATTTAAAAATTAATATAATAACGGTACTAAAAATATATAAAATTATTATCCCTGGAATGAACATCCCTAATGCATGTTATCATATGTAGTTTTATAAATAGACATAATTATTTTCTTAGTGATTAAATTTTTATATTTGTTTGCAACTATTTTTACTTACTTCTTTATTAGCTGTCAATTACATGTCAAATAATTATTATTAAACTCTCAAATAAAATATAAATACATTTATAATCAGTACAAATATGTATATATTTTTATGCTTGCGCTCTATCATATTTATTTAAGTATTATCAACAATAAACAATCAAAATTGAAATTTCTTCAATTTATTTCTCTTTCTCATTGACAGATTAACGCGATCGATGCGTGGAATGAAAATTTATCGCCCTAAATGAAAAGGTAAGATAAGTTGAAAAGAATCTATTTAGAAGAAAAGTATTTACTATTATTTTCCTTCAAATAATATAAAAATATAATTCTACTGATAAAAAAATAAAGTGGTTAATTAAAATTTTCTTTATAAAGAAATTTGATAAAAAACATATCTTCAATTTATGATTGTTTAAAAATTCATTTAATTTCTACAGAAAAGTATTATTTAACCTAAAAAGTGATTGACTGGTTCAATAGTATCTTTTTCTGCTTCGGCGCGCTCATTTTAACTGGGTTCCCTATTACACTCGATGAATATAAATTGAGAGTATAACACCATCTGTCTCCCGTACGACTCAATAACAGCTATCTTTATTATTTTAAAACACTTTCCTCATAACTTTAATCGCTTTAATCACCATCTGAAGTACATACTCCACTAATATAAATATCTTGTCAAAAATTTTACTACAAAATTTGCAAAATTATGAAATTCATTTCACTCATTTATCATATTAACTGCTGTTTAGAAAGATTTTGTCAAAAAAGTTTCCACAAATTGTCAATTGAAATAATCTTTCATTGGATCTTGGCAGAGTGCTTTTGAACAGCTGGGTATAAGCGCCATTTTTATTTACTCCGTTAATAACGAAAAATATATATCTTTCAAGGGGCTGTAATGATAGTTTCTTTAAGTGGATTTGATACTTCTCAAGTGTCTACTGCATACAAAAAAGATTATAAATTGCAAGAAACAATTCTCATATTTGGTGACGACATAATAGCCAAGAGATGTTATCAAAAAACCGAGAACTTTTTGAGGTTAGGATATTGAATCAGTGAAGCTATACGAATTACACCTATTCTCTTACTCACCTACACTAGCTCTTAATGAAATCTAGTTATTTAACAATTATTGGATTGATATAAATTCGGTTTTTGCTTATTACGTAGGCTCGACTGTCTTGGACTAATTTGGAAAAAAGTGTAATGTTTACGTTAAAATTAGTTGTAATTTCAAGAAAGATTTCGGAAGAAACTCAACCTAATTTAGTCTTATGTCTATTTTTGGACCAGGCAAAATAAGAGTAGTCAACAGTACTCAAGTTATTGGTTGCAACTGATCTCTATAATTATACTTCTAATACTGAATTACACTAGAGGCAAATAATAACTCAAGATCGAAGTGATGGCGACGTTTTAACGGGGTTATACAATTAGAGATTAACCAAAACAGATGCTTTAAGTAAAAAAACTCGTCCTGTCTGTTTGAAGTAACTTTAAACTTGCCTTGAGCTTTCTTTTTTAAAAGCTTTATCGGAAGTATTTTGTAAGAGAAGGTTCCATTCAACATAACCGCCAATTAATAAAACCTTTAAAAAGTGTCTTTAGTCTCAAAACTGGAGCTTGTGACATTTAGACTTGATTGGATTTTGAGTTTTATTTCTATTTAAAGAAAAAATCGACCCTGAAGTCTTTCTGGTTTCCGCTACTTACGAGTATATACACACCTTAGAACATTCCGTAGACAATCCCATTACTTATTGCAACTTCGAGTACTTACCTATTACGTACACTTCTAAGCAGAACAAACAAAGCGCGCTCACTCACAGTGAGTTCATAATCTAATACTCATATCAACTGATTATATACTATATTCATTATATAATCATCAAAAGCTTACGCATTTGTAAGTAAATAAGTATAAGTAAGTTCGTAATCGAAAACAAAGTCCTTCTTTAAATTGCAAATAATATGCGATAATAAGGCGGTAACGGTGTTTTTAATGCAAACCAAATTGTTGGGTAAGGTGAGAGCGGAGATATTCAAGTGTTTAGGGCATTTGTGTGTAAATATGTGCATATATTTATTTCAACTGAAAAGTCACTCTTAAGTCCAATAATCCACCATATAATTTAATGTTTACAATATTCACGCTATAAATATATAGTTATATGTATGTGTATATATCGGATTACATTACGAGGAAATAATCGATGTAATGTCATTTATAGTATATATTTATATAGTTCATACATGTGTTTTTTAGGTACTTGCGCGTTCATTGAAGTACGTAAGCTTATTTATCCTACCGTATGCCGTTGTTTATTTAACGTTAAGCTGTGAAAAATGTTTCAGAGTCTAAACCAGCAGAACCTTTTGAAAGTGATAAGTACATATGTAACAATTTTGTGCGAAATATTAGAAACATTTTTCGCTTAAGGTCGTCTCTACGTATCCTAAGACTATATCTAAAGCTCTTTATTTCGTGTAAATAAAGAACAGCTCTTTAGAACAGCCCAAAATCTAGCAAAATCTTCAAGAGATACTCATCGAGTTTTATTTTTATAGTATTAAATTCCCAAATAGAAACGTATTCACCACCCCGAGTTCTTTCAAGAAAAGCCTTAACCGCGCTCCAAAATAAATTCTTAAATTATCTCAGAAATTCGCTGCTTTCTTCCGAAACGTCTTTCAATTAGAGGTGCTTTCAATTGCTAGCAGAAAACTGTTTAATAATTATTTAGATTATTATATTTTCATGACGCATGTCATTTTATTGGGTTATAAAGATTGCGAGAGCCTTATAAAACTACGATATTACACTAGGAACTCAGAAAAGGTGTGTGGGGGATTATTATACTCGTACATATATGCAATGGTAAACAATTTCTTCTTCCGATTATCCGGATCAAATAAAACAAATGGTACTCCGGATAATCGATTCCAAAGCACATCAAATAATATTTCAATTTGATATTTGTCGTAATATATGGGATCTGATTCGTCCTGTATTTTACTTAAAAGCAACATCTAGAGCTTCAAAAACAGTAAAAAAGCAAAACCATCCCCAGTTTCAGTCTCTCATGATTTCTTCATCAATTAATATTTGGATTCCAGGGTTTTCATTAAAGCAGTTCAGCCACTCCTTAATATTCTTTTCATCCTACCCTTCACCAATGCTAGCAGTTTTCATTGCTTCTATTATTGCTTTAAAACCGTCGTGCGGTTCAATTGAAGAATTAGAAAGAATACAATTGTCAAATAAAGCCGAGACGCATGCGTTCGGATAATCAGAAATTCGGATAATTGGGTTTCTACTGCATATCAATAGTTTTTAGTCGAAAGATGTCGGTTATCATAATTTTACTTCGATCGACGTCACGAGAAATATTGGTATAAAGGTGACAGATGACAGCAAGTTTTTTATAATCGTAAATCATAAGATAAAGGCGTTGAGAATCTATATAGCCTTCCTTATTCCGTGATGGAATTGGGAAAACTGGTTTGTCGAGCCTTTTCGAGTAACCGTTGTAAGTAACCTGAAACATCAGCTGATTTGCACAAGTTATTCATAGTGATCACTATTTGACAACATCTTCCAAATAAAATGAGTTTCTAAGTCAATTTCAGACATTCGTTGAACCCTCCGGTTTTTAATTTTTGCGATTCGAAAAAGATATTTATTTATACATTTCTTTGTTTTGCTTGTGGTTTTGCTTCATCTCCTAGTAGAAGGGAGTCAAATTGCAATCTGAAACTTAGTTTACTTCAAGATAAGTACATACTTAGTTGAGATTAGAATAGAAAATATTAAAAATCATCAATTTGAGTTTTTGCATTTTTTTCATGTTCTTATGAACATTTTGTAGTCTTGGAGTTTTTAATCATCTAAGAATCGAATTTAGTAACAATCAAAAATTGCATTAAAGCTAAGCAGTCTTCAGATCTCTACTCTACTCTAAGTCTTCGAATAATAGGAATACGAGAAAGGTAGGAAATTCGTGAACTTTTAAAACTGTATTATTATGCTATTCGAGTTTAATAACTCGAAACCGAATAATATTCTCAATTCTTCGACAATATCGTTTCAAAATACTCTCAATTTTTGGGAAAATAATGTTTTTCAAACTATGTTATGCGAACAAGAGTGTTTTGGATACCAGGGTGGCAGTGGAGAGAGTTGCTAGGAACACATGTCTTCACTTCTACTGGGTGCCAGGACATAAAGGCATTGAAGGCAACGAGATTGTGGACGAAATTTGCCAAGAATGGTGTAAAACTGTCTTCCGGAAACGCGACCGACATTGGAAAAGCCATGCACTATCTATAAGATGATCTGGACAGGGGCATGACAAGAAAAATTCTAACACGTTGGACAAATATATCGGGATGTAAAACCGCTAAAGCCATGTGTAAAGCGGTAGATCAGAAGTACACCAAACTCGTACTGTCACTCGATAAAATGGACTGTAGGAGGTTGGTGGCAATACTCACAAGCCACTGTCTGGTGGCGGCACATGCCTACAAAATGGGACTTATGGATCGAGATGACTGCAGGAAATGTCAAGAGCAACGACTTCGCTAATTGGGGACCTCACAATATGAGAATCTGGAAGAGGTATTGACACTGCACTCCATCTGGTATCGTAAAGGACCTAAATTGTCTATGTGTGGCGTATTGGCCTACTAGTATAACCTAACCTAACCTATGTTATGCGAAGATTTTATATACTATGGGTTACTTGCTAAGTTACATAAATTTAAGTTATCTTATGTGAGACTATGTTATAAAGGGATATGCTAGTAAACAAAACACTCTTAACATACATCCGTATCATATAACTCTAGTCCTCAAGTATACATATGTGCCCTTACCGGTTACTTTCTCTATTTTCTGTATGCGTATCCATTTCACTGACTGTGTGTGTACAACGTGGGTCTGTATTGACTAATATATGCAATATAACTACATAAGCGCTCACAAAGGGCATAAGAAAATAAACTTATCATTTTTATTATGACATATTTTACTTGCTTTATTAATATTATTTGTTGTTGTTGTTGTTCTTATTGTTGTTTTATTGCATGAATAACTATCCGTTGAAGTGGACATAAATACAAGTGTATTTATATTGGCGTATTTGTACTCATATTTGTACAAACATATATATATGGTATATATATACGTATATATATATATATATATATATATATATATATATATATATAAGCGTATATGTTTGTTGATAAATTCATATATAGTATCTATTGTGTACATATCAGTAAGCAGCGATATGAAGTTATACACCAATACAACACTGTTCGAAAAAGGCAGCAACGCATACGCAATAATCTATAGTCGTACTGGTTTTGAGTGTCTGATAAATATTGGAACAATTTGCGGCGACTCGAAAATCAACGCTGAGGCAGACCCGGTAAAGTAAACCGGTGAAAAAAAAACTTAGCAAAATAGTGATAAGAGTTCAACAATAAGAGGTTATAATAAGGAAAATCAGTGAAATAAACTAATTAAATGAAAAACTTTTAATTTGTGGATAAGAAAAATGTAGTTTAATTAATTTTTTATAATTCATAAAGTCTGCTGTTCGTGTGCAACACTTTCATATTACTGCTTCGTTAATATTTTCTACTTATTTCTGGCCGCTTTTTATTAAGAAATTGTGCCCATTTCAATGTTGGTGTAACAGAAAATATTTCTGTTATCAAAATTTGACCCGGTTTCGGCTATTTTCTGTTGATTAAAACTGAATTATATTTAATTTACGTGGATTGTCTGCAGTTATCGGACTGTGGGCTATAGTATTATTAATAACTTTTTGGTTAAAAAGTTCAAGGCATCGTTTTTCACATGACGCTAATACTCGATTTATATTGCAAAATTATTATATTTAATTTTAAAATGATAAATAAAAAAACAAATGAACTAAGAATTTGAAAATTAATAGGGATCGATTTATTGGCGTTTTTTAATTCATTTATTCATGTTTATATACTTCTAAATCAACTAAAATTAAATAAAGACTATAAAATATATTTCTGCCTAGTGTGAATTGACCCTAATATTCACAAGCCATAGGAATATTTCTATATATTGTAAGACTTCCTTATTATGCATGGTTGCCATTTATTTGGCTGAATGAAGCGGTCTTATGTAATAATCAAACTTCAAATTTCTGGTTTTGAAAATTTTTAAAATATTTGAAATCAATCATTTTCTCAGAAGAATGAAGAAAAATTTGGAGCTTACAAAGCTTGGTTGGGCCAATTTTTATATCATTTAGAAATAAATAAGGTATGGGCATGCTTTAAGCAAATAAAATTAATTTAAAAATAATTCAAAATACCGTTATAACGTTTAATTATTACATAAAAGTATCCAAAATAAAATTGACCAAAATAAAGAACAAAAAAAATTTTAATCCGAAAATAATATTAAATAAAATCTAATCCATGTTAAATCCTGATTTCAATGAGAAATAAAAACAACCAAATAAAATTTATGTTTTCTGTAATTAATACGGGTTTATTCAGCTTTCATTTATTTACTTTTTTAAATTAACGTATTTCTAAATTAAAAAAAGAAAAATAAAAATAATTAAAGTATTTTATATATAATATATATCTACATTAAACTAAATATATTTATTATTCGTTTCAATTAAGAAAAAAATCGTAGACTTTTTGACACATTTTAGAATTGTTTTGGTTTTATTTAAACTAAAATTCCAGAAAAACAATGAAAAATAATTATAATAGTATTTATTTAAACAACAACAAAATATATAACTTTGTTTTAATAAATATAGAAATTGTTTTTATGTCGTGAGCTTCCTCTTATTGTTTTATAAATATTAATTAAATTATGCAAAAAAATATAATATTAGCTAAAATTTTTTTTAAATATTTATAACAATTTAGTTTTGAGGTAAATAATAAAACATATACTTTGATTTTTATTAAATACTGAAATACAGTGGAACTTCCATAAATCGAAGATCTCCATAACTCGAACTTTTGAATGGGCAATGGAAGTCAAATTTCATACAAATTTCCTTCTATAAATTAAATTTTTCGACCAGGGCATAATAACAAATTTAAAATTGTACTATCGAGGCAGAATTTTAAAGGAGCCTCTCTATATCGTAAGGAGATGATCAAAAAATGTGATATTACACTTATTGATTACATATATCATGTAACAAAGGCATGGCATACAGACGTCGAGAGCCAAAAAATAGCAAACTGCAAAATCAAAAATTAGTTCCAAGTCTGTGAATATATTATTTATTTATTACAGATTTATCATAACAATACGATATAAATTTGTTTTTTAAGAAAAAATACTATTATACTATTTACTCCAAATTCTGTTAAAAATTTACTAATATAAAATAATTCATCATAATTTTTGGTATGAAATTCTTTTAATTTCAATCTGAAAATTAATTTGAATAATTAAAGTTATTTTTAACAAAATTTTTATAATGTTAACTATGGTAGATAATATAATTTTTGCTTAAAAATATTTTTTTACAGATAATAAAATTTTAATTTGATTTCTTTTCAAAATACATATAATATTGAATAAGTGAATACTTTTATTTATACATTTTTTTATAAAACATATTTTTTTTATTTTTTGTGTGTTTTATTTTATTAATGTTTGAAAATTTTTAAAAGTTGTTTAAAAAATGATTTTCTTTTGTTATATCTTAAAAAAAGTTCACATTTTGCTATTTTATTATTTTTAAAATATTTTTTAAAATTACATATAATACAGCTGCTGGCCATCGAATTACGAACGAATTTTTTTGACAATGTTTTTAATTTATGGTGAAAATCACAAAATTACAACCTGGGTGGCATCCTTTGCCTATATTTCTACTGTATAATTAACGGTATAATATTCGAATAAGCTTGCCTAATTTATAGTTATCGGCTGACAATTATTGTAACCATAGTTTGTTTGTAATTCGTAATTGTTCGTAATTCGATGACCAGGTACTGTAATACTCGATACTTTTATATTGAAAAAGTATGTGAATGTGTATACTACATATGCGTTATATAACTTCATTCGTCAGCATTCCATATCATTTATTATCTTTGTCGTCCTTTCGCTGTCAAGTTTCTTAGCTTATCTATTGAACGCTTTTATAATTATTGACTATATAAAACCCCCTAATCTAAATATTAAATGAGATTATTTTATCAATCAAACATATGTTTACATGCACATGTATATGTATGTACAAACACATAACACTTGACCACTTTTCGATAAGCGCCATTTATTTTTGGATTTCTTTTAACTACTAAGTAGACGAGTATTTTAGAAGTTATAAAACAGTCAAGTGGGTTATGAAATACAAAAATTGATTGATTGAAAACAAAAAGAAAGTCATACTGTACTCCAAACTTTTCTTGGTGTGGTTGTTGTTTTTATCGGAACAATAGTGACGTGTCCCAAATCACACTTTACTATTACATTAATCCGACTGATTTCATAATTGTCACATTGTTTTACTTTTTCATCGTTTTGTGCCTATTATTCGACTCTGTTCTTACCGAGAGTAATATTTTAGTATTTGAAACTGGGACGAAGAAATAAATTAACTTTCGGAAGATGATTGGATTCTGTCTGACCATTAATCATAAACTAATCGCCAGAGCAGTATAATAATCCTCTTCTTAAGGGGCCATACCAGTGTGACATTTTCAAAAAATCTAAATTGTTTACTTATTCGAAAGTTTATACTTTCAAAAATATCATGTGAAAGCGGTAACATCGTATCTTGAATAGTTTTTGAATGGTAGCGTTCTAAAGAGCGACCGCTCGCTGGTAAAAGCGAAACTTAAAACGGTTTTTTCTCGAAATGACATTTCTCAAAATTGCTGACATCATAACTCAACGATACATTGACCGTTTGACTTTCAAATTTAAACTGAGTATTCTTGAATATGTTTACTATACAATGACCTACGCTTTTTTTGATTGGTTGAAAATTGTCAATTTGGCATTTAAAAAAATACCATTTTTTTTTACCTAAAAAACGATTTTTTTTCCGAACTACGCCATTTTGTCAATTTTTGATATTTTTTTTTAAATCATAGGTCATTGTATAGAAAATATATTTAACTTTAATATCCTTTTTGAATTTTTTTGTTTCAACAGTTCATTCGGCCGGAATCATGTCAGCAGTTGGGGAACTTTTTTTTTTGGCACCTCAGAAGATAGCATATAACTCCGTTATGTTTCCATATTTTTGAAAAAAAAAAATTGAAATGTAGCTGAAAATATACCTTATTAGGTGCAAAAAACTTCGAAATAATCGATCGAGTACTTTCTTAAAAAAAAAATCACGAAAATCTCCTAATAGGTTACACTGGTATAGCCCCTTAAAGGTTTAATCACGAAGTAAATGGACTGGAAATATGAAGAATACTTGTGAGCATTATAAATATATTTCCTCTCATCATAATATGACATTATTATGATCGACTACGGTCTAAATAGTTGAATAATAGCCTAGACAGACGGCAGAGTTAATTTGGATTAACTGCGCTTTTGATCAGTTCCAAACATGTAGGTGACAGACGGCAGCAATGCGAGTTATAAACTCCCATAAACAGCTGATTGGCAATAATATTTCCATTTTGGTAAAATAAAATTGGATAGAAAGCAAATATTGCGGTTGTTAATCGCACAATTAGTACAAAATCACTAATTACTAAACAAATATACATAAATACGTTATTATTAGATCTTCTATTTTAGAAAAAAAAATAACTATTTCATTGCATGTGTATGTTTTTGTTTACATTTAATTGAAAAACAGTTGTCACTATTGCATATTTTTATTCACAATAGTTTAATGGCGGCCATGTATAACAATGTTGCCAACGAAAATGCCACGAACTCCCACTAACTCTCTAAAATTTTGAGAATTAAATAGGAGTTTGCAAACGGAGTTAACTGAGATAACGGAGTTAACTGAGATAAGAGTTATCTCGAATTAACCTCGATTAAAACAGTTAATCCAAATTAACGCCTCCGTCTGTCAGGGGTATTAGAGACTAAAGGGAGAAAAAGTTAATAGTTCTGGCTGTTTATTTTTGGCGAACAATGTATGTTTCACTGTAAATTTTTCGATGAACAATATTCAAACATGAAAGACACCAGTAGATAAACCTTGGAGAGTAGCGAAAAGAACAAACAACTAGCTTAACCGTATACTGAGATTTCATCTATCTATAGTTTATCTATGAATTATGTGCTATTGAATTTTACTGTAACTTTAAAAATGAGAGAACAAAGGGTGATCTTAAAATAATACTCCAAAACTCTCAAATTTATAGGTCAATATTTTCCTTTATCATTCACAGGAGTGAAAGATTTAGACCAGAAATCGATCTGTATTATACTATTTAGTTCAAAGATGTTAACACAAATATTGTTAAATTTAAATTTGGATTTGAAGAAATTCAAACAAAACTATTTAAGGTTTCATTCTGTATTGTAATAATGGTTCATAACAGCTACTAGTTTGAACTTTTTCGGACTAGTTTATTTTCAGTATAAAATTTCTAGTTGTCAACTAGTCTGTTTAGGATTAGTTTGATTCCAATATGGAATGTAGTCGTCATTTTGTTTGTTTTTTTTATACTCTTTCATGTTGTTAAACTGTTCCTATCGGCCTAGTCTGTTGTTCCTTTGCAAATATTTGTAATCTCCTATAGCCGTTGTGTGACGATTTTGCCTGTCACTTTACACTTGCTAATGGAAGCAAATATTTCACTAATATACATACTTCGGTATATATTTACTTATTGTGTATAATTACGATTATTCTCCAATATAATATGCAAATACATATACATATATATAGAAATTATTTCAATGCATGTAAATGTGTTGATATTATTATAATGCGAAAATGCAACAAGAAAAATGGTGCGAGAAAATCGCGATTAGTTATTAAAGCAGCTGTGGTGGTCGTAAAGAAAACAATTGCATTAACTATTTATGTATATACATATATCTACATTCTTATACATATGTGTATGTACATATATATGTATATAGCGTTGCGTGAGCAGGAATACATTTTAATAATACCAGCAGCTTATAAACCAAAGTTACTCATATGCATATTTATAAGTTGTCGAGATTAAAAATATGTATCGTCAACAAAAATAGATCAAAGTGCATTATATATGTAAATGCAATATATCAGCTTTTGTATGCGAGTGTGTGTGTATTTTATGGAATTTAAGAGAAAGTCAATGGCAAAAAATTTAATCAAAGGCAATGAGTGTGCTGTGTATATACTTAATTAAGTATCATATTTTAATATATATGATTTCTATCTATATATGTATACTATATGAACGGACGTATAAAATATATACCGTTATTTTTATATGAGTATAAAATACAGAGTGTACAACAGTTTTACAATATTTAAAAGAAAAAATTGGTTTGGTTTATTTTTGAAATCATTGAAAACCCATATTTTTGAAAAAAGAGTAGGTTAGAATTGTTTTACTTTGAAATTTGGACTTAGAGATTTTTTTATTTTTTTTCTACGAAGTTTTTTTTACATGCAGTTGTGTTCAAAATAATAATAGTGTGATAGAGTCTTCTCATTGAAATTGGAAAAGAGACGAGATATATTATGGACAGCTGAAAGTGATGTCGTTCTTTTTGGAGGAACAGCTTAACGACAGTATGTGCATCGTCCACCGAAGACTGAATACTACTCTACACACTACGCTAACGGTAAAACATGGAGGATCAAAAATATTAGTTTGGGTTTGTCTTTTATTTTGATCTACACTGTCATGGATTAATATGTCTACATTGATATTTTTAATAGCATCATGTTACCTTATACTGAATACGAAATGACTCTGAAGTGGATCATCTAGCGATCATTAAAAAGTTTTTTTGTTTACTTTTTTTTAAAGATATTGAAGACATTTTTTAGAGCTTTCTTATTTTAATTTTTTGAACATGTTTTGAAATTTACGTATTTCTATTAATTTTTCAGATTTTATTAGTTAAAATATTTTCAAAAAAATATTTTTTTTTGATAATTTGCAATAAAAAATAACTAAACATTAAAATCTTACTAGCGTGCGAATAAAATATATTCTGAATATTTTTGATTAAATTGATTTCTCTTTTAATATTATAATATTTTTATTAAAACCAAAATAAGATTACATTTTTTTTAAGAATTTGGGGATTTAACATTTTCTAACTAAAATGTATAAATACCGTTATTGAAGAAAGTTTTTAGTGAACATAAATTCGGAAATAAACAAAAATTTTATTTTTTTGTAATTAAACAATTTAATGTAAAATTTTTTGTATCCTCTCCTTTTACCATTACATAATGAAGCACATGTTTGTATTGGAAAAATACATAACCTAAAATTCATGTTTAATTTAGTTAATAAAATATAAATTTTTTTGCATTTGATTAGTAAAAAAATTAAAATATCAATCAAATAATTGCTAAAAATAAGTACAGAAAAATATAATAAATAAATGGTAATTATTTCTGTCGTTCGATTTTTTTTCATTTAATTTTTAATCATCTTTCAGTTAAAATAAATTTTTAATTTTCATATAAAAAGTAAATTTTATAACAAAATGTAAAAGTTTTTTATATTTAATTTTTATTATTTAATATGATTTGAATTTTTCTATGGATTTTTTAAATACCTAATCTTAAATTAAAAAAAATATATATTTAATTGTGTTTATCTCTTTCTTTAACATTTTTTTAAATTTTTTTTCTGAATTATTTATACATTTTTTTTAATAATTTTTTTCCTGCATAATTAATTATTTTTTTTTTAATATTTTTTTCCTGAATTATTTATATTTTTTAAATAATTTTTTCCTGTATAATTAATTAATTTGTATTGTTTTATTTATTTTTTGTTCAATATTAAATTTTTTTTTGTAATTTTTTTAATATATTTCTCATTTGCTATAAAATTTTAGCCTCATTTTTACTTTCGCAAATCAAATGACATTCCTTGTACAAGGTTATATTATTTTCATTCAAAAAATTACTAAGCACGTGGCATACTTGCTGGGTAACATTTCATAGAATGATTTTGCCAACGGTAAATATAATTTTTCTGTAATTTATTCCACACATTTTTCACTTGTCATTATCGTTTGCTTTTGTTGAATAAGGACTCGGGCGACATCTTTACCTGACAGTATTAGAAATATTTGTGAAAAATCTAATGCTGCCCGGTAAGATGTGAACAGACGTCCTTCCAGTCAGGAAGTGATGAAGATCATTGACAATTTCCACTTTTCACTTTTCACATTTTATTTTAATTTTTTCAATTTATTATATTTTTAAAATTTTCATTTTAATTTATGTTATTTTTTATTTACTTTCACTTTCGAAACGCACATATTTTCACTTTTCATACACTTTAACGTGCGCCATTAAACATTTAACAGTTACAAACATCGGCGTGGGGGCGTGTCAGGCATAACGTGATTTTTCCAAGCCGCCATAATGCTATAGACGCGCATGCAATTTTAATTGTCATCTCTGAATAGTAAAAATAAATTTTTCACACTATTTTTCAATAAAAAAATATGGATGTGGCGCCACATTCGCAACTCCACCCGCTTCGGCGCTCCAACACGGCGGCACACCAACGGCGCCCGCATTCTTTTGAAACTATAATGTTTTATTCAAATCCATTAAAAAATGAGACACCACACAGTGCAGGAATCGCACAAATCAAATTGCTGCCGCAACGCCACAACTTACCCGCACGGAAAGGAGAAGCAACAGCAATCAAATTCAAATACACCATGCACTAAAACACACCACACACCATATATAATATTAGACGACGATTAGGTAGCCTGCGGTGTGATCGCTATGCGTTCAGAAAATTCACCGAGCAGTTGTAGTTCGAGTACAAACTCAGACAAGCGCCACCGAATAACTGAATAGGCGGAACACAATTTTTTTCACTACAAGCGGGCACGCAGGCGGCAGGCAGGTCGACAGCAGGTTGGCGCGCAGCACACACGGATAGAAGTACCGTACCGCTGGGCGCTAGAGTCATTAGTGCGCAAAGCTAGCATAGGCGCAGCTGATGAAGAGCGTATGTGTGCGCATGAGAGTAGCAGAGCGCAAGCGATCGCACGTTTGAGCGAAGGGAAGAGTGCGCGTCGTTTGGAGCCGTTTGGGGAGCATTAGATGAATGCGAGCGCAGCTGTACTAGGACAAATGTATGACAAAAAACGTTAAGATACAAGTTGGACAGCAAGCGCGTGTATAGTGTGCGGCGCGCTGCCGCGACGCTACGATCTATCGCTGCGATCGCTTGACCATCCAACTAAACACGCCGTGCTTTGCCGCGCGCACGCTCCAAACACTGTCCAGTCAGTAATGTTTAGGGCGCGATAAAGCGCATGATTACGTCGCGCATGATCGTTATGATGCTGCCGCTGTCACCGCTTCTGCTGGTGAACATGATCGCGGCAAGCGTGCTGGCGCTAGTGAAGTGCTATTTATTGACCACACTAAATTATTGAACTTCGCTGCTGATAACGACGCATTTGAATCGGTGATTGCGAACATGACAATGTGCGTTTTCGCGCTGCTTCATTTAGCGAATGTTCCTGAAGCGCGCTGGCCAATGCGTCGACCGCGCGCGGACAAGCGCTCACACACATACAAATCCCAAGCAGTCTAATGTCAGCGTTTTGGTTGGCGTGTCAAAAATCTGCTTTATTTAAATGCTTTATCAAACAAACACATATATACTCAAATATTAATATGTATGTATGTCTATATGGAGCTGAGCGCGCGCGCTGTATTTGCGCTTAACCTCTAATTTCTATTTGATTTATCATCGCGTATTTGTTAGCGATTTTAACTTGAAGTTATTGCGTCAAGTGCCTGACCCCACTAAATCATTCGGTGATCATCGCATGATCGCATGTATGCATGATAAATGTAGCGGTCAAGCGACAGATTTTTTCAGTGTATTTGAATGCATTTGCATAGAAGGGCGGCATCTAATTTTTAATAATTTTCGTTATTGCTGCGCTTTGTAATTGTTTGTGTATTTCAGCAGCATGACACGTTTCGATTAATGATTAGATGAATGAATGATGACTGTTTTGACGTAAAACAGAGTTGTAATTTTGTTAGTGTTCAGATATTGTATAATATATTAATAATTACTTATGTAAAAAAACAGTTTCAAGGGTTGCGCTGAGGGTGTGTATATGCTAATTATATTACTAGTACATTTTCTTTGCTTTTTAATAACGTCACATTGAATGAATTTTTATAAAATAATTATTTTCAGCAAAACACAGTTTCGGAATTTTTACTAAAATTATTTTTAATATTCTAAGAAATTTTACTATAGTAATTTAAAACGATTTCTAACAATTTTTATGTCAATCTCGAAATTTCGTGGTATTAAAAATTCGGGATCTAGAAAATTTTGTATTGAAAAACAAAAAAAAAAAATCAATATGTTTAACTGTATAGTATGGCAATTAAACTAAAATATTTTTTTTATAATTTTTTATTATATTTATTATAATAAATTCCTATGTTTTTTTATATAAAAAAATGTTAAAACTCCTTATTTCAGAAAAGCTCAGCTCACAAACTTTTTTTCATTTTTTCAGAAAAAAATACTTCTAAATAAATTGCATTTTCGGAAAATAAGGTGCATAAACTTGAGAGCTTTTTAGGCATTCAGAGCTTTTTGAGCTTTTAAACAAAAAAATGTTTAAATAGCGAATTTCAAAGTTATTAAAACACGAAAACACGCATTTAATCAGTTTTAAGAAAAAAACATTAACTTTAGAAAAGCTTTTTTATAGCTTTTTAAGCTTGGTGAGCTTTTGAATCCAACCATTTTCAGCCTTACAAAGCTTTTGAGTATCAAAAAGCTTTAAAGAATGATTCGCTCCAATTCAAAAAATAAAAACCGCGTCTTACTATCCGCTCAACTCACCCCACTAACTACGCGCTCAACTGTTCCTTCCCAGCATCAGCGCGTTCAATTAAGCTCAAAGCGCATACAACACACACTCTTTAAAAGTAGCGTCATTAAATGTAAACTAAATATATTTACTCTGCTGTGATTTTTTATTATTATTGTATTGTAATTGTTACTGTGACTTTTTTGACACACTGCGCTGTTGTAGCGCTTTGTGGTGTTTAACTATTTGCCTTTCGAGTTGGTCAAGTGCAAACGCTTTTTATTAAGTGTTATGATAATATTAGCTCGTACAATGTCAGCGCAATTAAGCGACTAGGTGACGCCGAAATTTACCTTTTAACACACACGCAGCGCGCTTGAGATATATCTACAGATCTGTGTAGTGTATACCTTGAACTCGTTGCATACAAACTACACATAACTCCGTTTTTTTATGACGACCCCATCGCCACCGTTGAGCCATTAAAGTTGGCTTTAATTTAAGTATTTTATATATATAGTTTTTACTACCGACTTCACAAAGCTTAAATTATAATTACGCTTGCAACTATTCACTATTTTTTAACTACTCTTCCGCTACTCTAAAATATTTGCATATCCTTAAGCTTTAAAGTGTCTTTTTAAGTACGCGTACGTCCGTTAGCATTTCCATAAGTATTTAAGTTAGAGAAAAAAATTTAAGTATTCCATATATATTCAATATATATAATTGTTGTGCTTTTAAGCTTATGACTACTGACTACGCTTATCTTCAAACGCTTTGTAAACTATTGTTGTTTTTCTTTAGTTAATTATTAGTTGTTTTTTTTTTCAGTCTTCACAAAGGGCACTGGGTTTAAGGTGAAAATTCCTTGAGCTTTTACGACTGTTAATTTGCTGTTGTTGTCTGACCAGTTCTATACTATAGGTTAGCTTTTGTGCGATGAAAGCGCTATTTGCTTTTTACTACTTGCCGTATTGGAGTTTATTTGTAAAATAAAAACTATGAATTCTCCTATTTCTTCAACACTTCTATTGTTTTTATTGGCGCTAGTAGCTTTAACACTCGATAAATGTGTATATAAAAATTCAATTTGCTTGCGATTTGTAATGCTCATAATCAATTATGAAGTCATAAATGTTAGTTAAGTTACGCGTTGCTACTTTGTAACTAATGGTTTGACTTCTGGAAAGTTTTGTAGCAGATAAAGCTATGAAAGGTTGTTTTGCTTGCAGTGAAATTGAGTGAGTTAGTCAATTGTTGTTTTTGTATGTTTTTGCGTTAATCGTTGTGAAGGTACCAGGGAAATTATGCTGAACAACTTTAAGAACTCTGAAGTATTATACATATATTTAATGTTCATATGATTTATCTTTCTACAGTTTAAAAATTACAAGATTTGTTGCTTAAAAGATGTCTCAGCAGTAGTACAAGAACTCTATGATTTGGAAGAAACCCTGTAGATGAAAGTTGCTTGGGGAAAATCTATGAAGAAGGTAATTTTAATCAAGTTTGGAGGTAAGAGCTAAAAAATGACTGTTTTCGCAATATTCAGAAGTGGCATACGAATTCAAAAATACATTTTTTTTTAAATTCAACACCAATTTGAAACCTTGCTTATCTAGAATATTATAATGATAGAACTGTAAAAAGTAAAAGGTTTTCAGAAAACTTATGACTGAATACTAGTAAACAGAATAACTTTTTCAAAGCAAGAATACTGTAAAAAGTTGAAAGGAAGAATAGCGCAAAAAATTATATACTCAAGCAATTTATTTCTAGCTTTAAAGCTCTTATTATCAGTTATGAAACTGATACTACACACACTTTCCGAAGTAGAACCTTATAGAAAGTATACTGAAACTAAGTTCTGAAATGTAAAGAAGTACAGTATTAAAATCATAAGTGGAGTAAAACCCTTTGACAAACATGGTTAGAATAAACTCTTGCAGTAAGTAGAAACACTTAGAAATGTTAGATAGAACAAGTGATTTTAATAGCTAGCCAGTTTAAAGCAATCCAGAACTGATAAGACTAGCTAGATTAGGGCTATACTAGTTAAACTGAAAATTATAGAGGATGGCAAGCTTTAGAAGACTGGAATAGTTTAGTTGGCTTAAGTTTTACTGATAATTATAAAAGGAAATGTAATAAGGAATACAACTTAAAATCTGAAGTGATTCTAAGAAAGTAACTAGGCACAATAGTAGAAACCTCTGTATGTATGTGTAGCACATAAATGAAAAATATACGTCTATAACCAGTTAGAATAGTTCTACAAACAAGCCGAATTTAGTCATAGCTTGTCTACCTTACAAATTTATAATCCTAGGACCATTTTCAAATATAATTTAAAATTATTTGAAAAATAAATAAAACTGTCTACTTAAAAATGCATTTCTATTAGAAACCCATACAGGAAACGTATGACTAATTGATTGAAATTGCTTTACAACGCTACTACCTAATTTTATATGCATACATATTGAACTTCGTTACAGGTATTCTATGGCAATTAGCTAAAGTAAATCGAAATGTGTGAAAAATCGTTGCGATGCTTAATAAAATTTATGAATATCACAGTATAGTTTTTTTAAATAAGTAATAAAAGACATGCATTCCGCATGTGTTGCGTTTTAGTAATATGTACAAATTACAGTTTTAGACTTTAAAAATAACAGTGATTGTTGTTTTAAAACCGTTAAGGGGTATTGAAATCGAGAATATTTTGTTAAATTTAATTTCAAATAAGTTTATTTAAGAATTAGTATCAGATGTTGAATCTAATTTTAGCAAGTCGCTTATTTAAGCGAGCTCTTTAAACTTTTTACATATTGGACTACTTGCAGCGTGTTCTTTTGCAATTCTTTAGTGAATAATGTAACTATGGGACTTTATTTAAGTCATAGGTGGGATATCAGTTATTAACGAGTATTTTTTTGCATTGAAGTTTTGAAAATATTTTCAAAATTTTTAATTGAATTGAGTACTCATTGTAGTTGAGCAAATGGCTTAGTTTCTTCTCAGCAATACTTAGAAAAGTATAACAAATATAATTTCTTATAAAAATCGTTGAAAATCTACCATCTTATTAACTAAAAAATATGAATTAAAATGTATACCTAGTTTGTAGAGAACAATCTTATCCAAGCGTTAAAGCGCCTTCGAAAAATTGTAGCGTTTTGCATTTTAAGTGGCTTGCGTCCAGCCGACGGCAATACGCGCTGCACGCCATCTACCATCTATCTCGTTGTTCGTATCTTTTCGCAAGTTCGCGCAAAAAATTTCCCTTTCATATAGATTATTTTTCTGGTTTGTTTGGGCGTAAACGTCACTTTCTTTCGAATTCGATTCGCCGGAAATGAGTCGAACACGTTACCGTTAGCCGTAAAAGGAAACGAAGCGTTAGCGAACGGGAGTGCTCGAATATTTTTGTGTGCGCATACTTCGTGTACGAGTGTGTGCGTGCAATAAGTGGGCGCGACACAATACACCGCCACTCGAACGAATTTTTTGTTTTTTGATTTTTTTTTGGGTAAATGTCAGCACACTTAACCGTTTTCGTCGGTTTCATTTTCGATTTCGCAGTGACGTCGTCGGCCGACAACACTGTCACGATACGCAGGCGGTACAATCCAATAAAAATATATATTTTTTTGTGTGTAATATATAATATAGGATGTAGGCGTTTAAAAAGGCAGGCACGTTATTATTTTTCGCAGACGCTTATTAGTCACAATTCTCATCGATTTGCACAAATGAAAATTTTTTCGTATTTTGTTTTTATTTATAAATTTTTTTAAACACTTATTTCATCAAGAGTTATTCGGTATTTGCTTTCAACAGTTTACAAATTGCAATAACCGTTTTTAAAAGTGTGTCGCACGTTTCCAGTTCAGCTTTAGTATTGCTTTACACTTTAACAAAAATAAAATCGAAGAAAGACAAGTAATTAAAGGAACGTTGCAGCAATAGTTTTCAAGTTCGCACTTAATTCAATTGTTGTTTTTCTTGCTTAAAAATTTTATATTTTACTATCTTTACTCCCCCCAAATATGAAAAAAAACTGCTGTCCAGCAAACACTTAGCGCCGCCAAGCGCGTCCAACGTTGAACACGGAGCACGAGCAACTGTAACGGAAAAGTGAAATGCTAAGACTGATTTGACTAATTCACGTTGCCGCACGGCGAAGCATGTGGTGCGCGTTGCGCATACACACGACTCCACGAAACGCTTGCACGAAGACGTCGTAGTCCAACGAGGCGACAGCGAGCGATAACAGCAACGAATCAATATACACACACATATGGTATGGAGGAGCGCGCACAAACACATGGAGAGTTTCGGCTCTTCAACGATGAGACAGTGAGTTTCTGTGTGTGTATTTGTGATGGGGAGCGCAGCGCTGCTTAGTGTTGTTGATGATGGCGTTGATGATGACGACGACAAACACGTTGACTTTGGTCAATGCGGCAGTTGTCGTGGCAGTGTCGCGTTGTTATTTTATTACATATTCACTTATGTATATGAGACTCGTATGTTCGATTGCTTGTGGCTTGTATATTGGCAGTAGTTTGGATTAGCAACAGCTAATGTTTGTCAACCTTAGAATCTATTGCGTATGCTCGTAAACGCAAAGGCCCTCAGTTACGCGTATATTCTTACATACATACATATTCGTATGTGTAAGTCCCATGATTGGTAGTTTTCCTCTTTTTCTATAAGAAATTCTATATGCTTAAGTACTATTCTAAAGTTGCCGAATAACTTGGTTTTCGAAGTTAACTCGTCAGAGGTTCTTTCTCTAAAGAATTGTAATTCCACTTTGCATACAGTCATAGTTCTATGTCAGAAAAACGGAGACCATATATTTTCTAAAATCGATATTGACCCATTATTGATATAATAAGAAACTGTGATTGTAATTAGAAATTTCAGTAGGTTGTTGAGGAATCCTTGAAAATCTAACTCGATACCTTTTAAATAAGGTGGAGGGCTCTTGTACTACAAGAATAGTTCTCCGGCTTTCTTTTTTAAGGTTCTTAGTTGAGCTGCTCTAATCAAGTGCTTTGAACTTGAATTTATTTTTCGATAGGGCCCGAAGCGCCGCTTATTCCTACAAGCATGTTTGGAACTATAGAATTCTATGTTAGTGGTTCTTTTCCTTAAGAAAATTAATTCCATTTCGCGTTTTGGCATAATTCAAAGTCAGAAAAAAGGAAGCCATATATTTTCTAAAATCGATATTGAGCAAAAACATACAGTTTGTGAAGTGAAACTTTTTTAGGTCGTTGAGAAATACGTGGAAATCCAATTTGTGGAGGTCTTTTTATGGTTTTAGTTTAGATACTCTAACCTTGGCTTCTTGGTTTTACTGTGTATTTTGGGATGTATTTGGTCAGTTTTTAACCGCCCAAATCTGTTTATTCGAGGTACCTTTACTGCCAAAATATTGGGTTCTCCTCAAACCCTGGGGCTTAACCTTTTGACTTCAATTACTTTTACAGTGATTTTTTTTTCCGGGATCCAAATATCATAATTTTACTCAATATTGCTGAAATAATACTTCTTTCTTTATGACCTTTATAATTTTAATGCCCGTTCCTGGACTAATTGGGGTTGGAAATATGATTTTTACGTGTAAGACAGCCTTTCCTGAGGCAAGAACCTCTTTTTTGCGCCTAGGATTCAAAATATTGACCACAATTAATTGACAACCGTTACAAAATTCATGCCTACCCCATTCCACTAGCAAATGTTTGTCCCCCGCTTGGCATTGCGAACAACTCCAAACATTCCTCGAACACATGTGCGACACTCACACCAACGCAACACAGGCAGGGAGGCAGCAAAGCAGCGTAGTGTAAAGGTGTGTGAGAGCAGCAATTAAATCGGTACGCGACTAACGACAGTTCCTAGCAACTTTTGGATCCACGTGTGTGAGTGTGCGTATGCACGCGCAACCTCCAGTTTGGCGCTCGCTGCCGTTGACTCGCGCCTTCTTCACATTTTTCGCATACTTTTGTAGCACACACACACACGCGCATCCTTACGCATCAGCGCTTGTTCGACTGCTCCCCAAATGCTTGGCCGCTCAACGCTTGCCTGTTGCATCGCGCTCAAATAATTGTTGTTGCTATTACTATCTCTACCTATGTTGCTCTGTGTGTTGCTCCAATCAACTTGTTTAGCTGCGCGTCTTTTTCATTCGCCCAGCTGGTGCTAACTATCTATCTCGCTTCTGCTGGCAGCACGTTCCCACAGCAAGCTCTACACCGAATAATTTGCTATCACGCTCCCACGTTGCGCCAACATGTTGTGACCGCGTGTTTTGTGTTGTGAGCCCCCCAAAGCAGAGAGCGCCGCTTTGGAAAGAGTGAGCGCGCACGCTTACATATACATACCTATAGCGCGCGGCGGAGCGCTTCTGCGGAGGGTTCATTATTTTTGTTGCGCTAAACGTTATCGTATTGGTTACGCGCTGCTGCTGCGCGCTGTGCTTCCAATTTGGTTTGTCAAACGGACGCGCGTTCTCCACATACACAACCGGAGCGCGGCAGAGCGACGCGACGCGCCGCTCGTTGCATATTGTCACATATGGGGCTGCTCATTTGTAGGAAATGCCACCATCTTAAAGCGACATATGTAAATATGTATATATGTACTAAACGCGCTCCCATTTCTTATTTGCGTATTGCGCGCGTATGTGTTCCATCAGCGCCGCGCCGCGTTGCCTCATGCATGCGTTCTACGCGTTTGCCGCGGCTTCTTCTCAGTGGCAACATTGTTGCTGTTCTTTCAACGCTCGACACGCTGCTGTTTTCTCCAATTGTTGTTGTTGCGCGCTTGCCTTCTGGCTCGTCTATCTGCCTGTCCAGTGACTGCCTGTTTTTTTACTGCTTCGCCGCTGCTCAAGCCTGCCGCTGTCTTTTCAGATTTTTGTCGTTACCCGTCGGCACTTAAACGTTGGTTGACTGAATATATATTTTTTCCACACAAACATATGCTCATTTGTATACTTAGTTTTTTTGCTTTTTTTCGTCTCGAAAAGTTCATTTATCTTTTTCCCTAATTTTGCGTTGGCCTTACTGGATTTATTTTCCTTTCTTTCGTTCGTTCTCTACTGAAATGTAATTATTTTCTCATACTTATTAAGGCGCATATGACACATACATACATACTTACGTACAGACAGACATATGTAGAAATCAGCATATTTTTAAGCATTTGTGTATATCTTTCGGTGTACTTTGCACCCTTTGCAGGGGATCACCCTTACTTATAATTGGTAGTGCACTCATTGTGCTATGCGAAAGAGTTTCCATTGTTCAATAGGAATGCCCGTCGTGTTGGGAATGTCTGAGAGATCCTGTTTGAAATAATGAAAAAAATAAGACAAAAAGTGCCAAAAAATGTAAGTGGCAACAAATTTATGGTTTTCGAGTGATTCGGTTACTCGCCTAATAGCCTAATTTGTTGAGGTAAATGGTTTTTGTATATGCTCACATATGGAAGAGATCTTGTATCAAATGTTGTAAGATTTTGTAGGGATACGATTTTCAGAAATCTTCACATGCGTTGGTTGTTTTATATCTGCTGAAACTTTGGTGCTAAAGTCCGGGCGAAATGGTTAGGTTATCTCTCAAACAATTTTTAACCGAAACCCCACTAAATTGAGTTTAAATTGCCTTCAAGTCATTAACCTTACTTAAAGATTAACTTTTATTGAAATTTGATCAAATAGGGCGGATTATAAACATGTGAATTGAGTTGGTTAATCAAAAATAGATTCTGTTCCACGAAAATTGTCTATTTTGGTGCAGATTTTTGAGGTTTCAGTGACAATTTTCACCATACAATCTAGCTTCATTTGTTTCAAATTGCAACGTCACTACAATTCAGTCAAGGTGGAAGTTCAAATGAACTGTGTTATGACTCTTAGATACATACATCCGAATTAGCTTGTCGGTACATAAGCTGATATTTCTCATAAATCTCTCCACTCGAGTTTGTGGCTCGATCTGAGAAAAAATCAACGCTGGATGTACTTAGGCTCAGTACTTAGACTATATTTTTTAGTAAATGGAGTGCTCGCTGATCCCTAAGTATAATGGGGATACTTCGCACGAATTAATAGTCATTGTAATGTCCTTCTTGGAGAAGTCGAAAACATAGATCTAGATCTGAATTGCTGATTTGTTGTTGTTGTAGTGAGTCGAGGAATTCTGGGCCCAAACTATCAATACCGAGTTTCTGCATTGTTCGAAGCTAAGCCGAATGAAGCATTTACCGACTACGACTTTCTAGACGTGTTATGATCACGCTTCAATAAAGCATTTGCGACCGAACAGTTTAATGGGTACAAGGCCTTAAGTTTTGTTTCCTTTTCTAATAAATATTATATATAATTTTTCTTTAATTTTTTTTTTAATTTTTCTTCATGTCTGTTAAAATTCTCGAATTTCTTGTAGGGACTTAATACCTTGACTTTTAATCTCAGAAGTTGCGAATGTTTTTTTTTTATCAAATTCATTCCTGTTGCTATACGAGTATGGCATGAACCCAAGTAACTTTTTCATTTATCTTTATGCGGATGATGCCTTTAGGCGTTAACGGTCAATAATTTCGCGTAACAGTGAAAATTGTAAGTATTTTATTGGTCTTGGCAGACATACTCGTATGTATGTATTTACGACTATACGATGGCCACATTCAGCTTACAATTCATTTTTCGGCAAGGGTTTCCTTGTTGTCAAATTCGCTTCTTTGTTTCGCCAATGCCTTGGGCTAATGGAATAAGATAACAATGTTTTTATGCGTGAATATGATACGAAATTTAGACGAGTAAATATTCCTTGGCACTTATGTTAATCAAAAACGAAAATCATTGGAAAAAAATCAAGTCTGATTTCTTAACACTATAAAAAAAGCGATTTTATTTCGTTTTAAAAATGAAAAGGGATGCCTACAAGCAATAATTATCTGCTTAGGCTTTCTAAGTCCACGTTGGAAATCTTACTTGTAGATGTACACAATCTATAAACATAGATGACCTGAAGTCTTTATAACCTTTAAGCCATACCTTCCTTATTAACTACTTCTATACATTTCAGGTTTTTCCCAATTTCAGTTAGGAAAGGTTTTTGGAAAATTGGGTTCGAAAGCATGATTCATCTAATGTTAAATAGCGAGGTATAGAATCCGGTCAGATCGTGATTAGACAGACAGCACTCTGAGGTAGAAAATCTTATTGATTTAGCAACCGTTTATTTAGTGCTTTAAATGATTTCTTTAATACAAATTCTTTGATTGTGTACAAATCTATTTTTATTCAACTAATTCTGATTAATTTTTTTTTCTTTTTTCAATTAAAATATTTACATTTACTTTGTGTGAGTCTGCGTGTAATTTCCATTATTTTTTTTTTGTTTTTTAATTGAGTTGCCAATTTCACGCATTTCCCGACTGACAATCGTCCCGAGCGCTGCGGCATACCACAGAGTGCATCTAAATGCCGCACGCGTCAAGCGCAGACAGCTTAGAATGCGTTTTATGTGCAACTGTTTGTGGCTAGCGGACAAGTGGACACTAGACACTAGGCACTTACCAACAGACATACATGCAAACATTAAATAGAAATGCAGATGTTCACCAAGACTCGTTTTTATATTAACAGTATTATTAACGGTACATAGTGCAAGATATAAAAGTGAAAAAAAATAGCAAAATAAACGAATAAAAATGTTTAAATAAAATGCGGGCGGAACGCGCTTAATAAAGAAATCATATATATGTATAAAGTTATTTAGTTGTTGCTTAGCTAAATATGCGCTTTGCGGACGGCGGCGGTGGCGGCGGTGGCGGCGCGGCACACTGACACAAACAACTTTTAGACGCTTTGAGCTGCAAGGAAGACAGACAGATGAAGTGTAGTATAGTGAAATAAATGATAAAATTAGCATCAAAACAGTTGGCTAGCAGGCGGACAGTTGGCAGTAGCACACACACATAGACATTTTCGGCTAGTACGTGCGTATAAAATTGGCGAACGGTTGCACTTAGCCGCGCGGCCGACAGTTAATGTTTGCGTTCACGCGTTAAGCGCCCGCATTGTTGTTGTACGACAACAATAATTTTATTTTCAATTGCAAACTGTTTACTATTTTTTTGTTGTTATTTTTGTATAAATTTTATATGCCTTTGTTGTGCGTAACGTCTGCTTTGACCGCTTTGCAGCCAAAAGTGACTCTTTGTAAGTGTAAACTCGCTAGCGTCGTGCCAACTTTGAATATGTGTTTTATTGGCAATTTATTTAAGCGCTTTAGCTCTATAAGCTGAAAAGCGAAAGTTAATTTACCTAATATTATAGAAATATCTTTATGTACTTCAATAAGACAAGTAGTTTAGATTGGAAGGTCTGTCGCTCTTCACTTAGCAATGCTAGAGTCTATCGCTCTCCACTATATGTATATTATATATATATATATATGTATCTATAAAAAAAAATCTCTGGAGGACTGATATAGTACGTTCTAAATTTCAATGAAACCGTGGCTCCACTATGTTATGCTCCAAGCGGATTAAGCCTTATTTCGAATTTTTCATAATTCCTCAGAAGTTCCTGTGATATCGAATTATATCGTATTAGACCTTGGACGGAAATAATTCAAGTCCATTCCGGTTACGCAGATCAGCCTATCGTGGGAACATTTTGTCTCAGATTTCGTCTAAATATTTGAAAGTCCATTTAAGGGAGTAACAGGACGTATATAATTTAATGTTAAGGCCAAGAATTTAGCTCTATTATAAATATAAGGGGATAAGGGGAAAAATTCCAGTCTGCAATAAACTTTATTCCGGAGTAAGTCTGTTCCTTATGAAATAGCAAACCAAACTGAGTATGAATCAAGTTACAGTTGTCAAAAAGACCCAAGTGCCTTATTTAAAAACACACGTCTTAAAAAACACCCGTTATATGGAAGTAGATTTATTCCAAATTGGCCCACTCCTCTTTTTCCAAGTGAGATCCTCGCGAAGATCCATTCGTTAAGTTCTGGAACCCTAAATAGTTGAATAAAAAAGTAGTCTCCGGACTGTATCATCTATCAGCAACTTACTCTTACAACATATTTAAGAAAAATAGAAGTACGTAACTACTTAACCCGAGCTTCATAAATGTTACACAAAATACTACTAGAAGACTGGTTATTTTAAGATATGCCAATTAAAGTTTAACGTGTTGAAATTTATACACGCATTTCTTCCTGACGGTTAAGAGTATCTTGAAACAATCAGCTTCCAAAAAAATTTTTCCGTAAAAGTTTTAGACATAGAAATTCATATCACTCGTGCGATTTGTTCAGCCTTCCTCATCAGTATTGATCTGTATCTATGGACTTTGTATTTTAAAAACAATATAGTGAACGTTGAGATAAAATTGTGGTCTAACATATAGATTGAATAGCTTTTGCAGATAAATATTTGTAGACTTATAGTCAGTCTCAGCTCTGTTCTGTTAGACATTTGCGGCTTTCAACTTAACATTCTGGTATTGGTGATATAGTGAGGTTAATGTCTTTAATGTAGCATACTATATTCTTAACTACTTTGAACCCGTCCCAAACATCATTGAAATGTATTTTTCAAACTATAGTTTTTCCCACTACTATTAAACTAATAATTTTGATATAATCACTTCAGGCTAAGCTTCCACAATGTGACCAATTGACGCTTATTTTCACTTTACAATTAATTTGTCTTAAATAACCAGAACAAATTAAGCCGAAAGCTATTTAAATAAAAAGCGCCGAAAAATAAAAAAACAATAATAATAAGAAATAAATAGAAATACAAACATACAAAAGAGACCCCGATACACATCAGTTTAATTAAAGAAATTGTACCGAATTGATTTACTTTGCCAATTTTACACGTCATACGATATTTCAGTGAAATTGTTTTTCTTTTTTACTTTAATTTTATAATGAAAAATGTAGTTCATTATTGGTTTTATGGTTGCTTAAAAGTTTACGTCAGTAATATGTCCGAACTTCTCGCCTAAATTATGGTGTGGGTCTCAGCTAAAAATAGTAGATTTAATATTATAAATTAAAAGCCGATTTGAGCGCAGTTTTTTGAAGTTTTCTTTCATACCTCAGCAGAGGTTCATACCACTAAGCAGAGATATACTTGAATGTGACACAAATAATCATCATTAACGCACTCCAACAACTATTTAACTACATATATGAAGTCTCTTTGCACTTTCGATTCACACTTCATTGAAAAATGCTGACAATGATTCACCTTTTCGTTACTATAATGTGCCATTAAATAATTGTAAAGGTTCGCTTAGATCTTTATAAATATATTTATATGGCATGATATGCAGTATGTAATACGTTAGCTATGGTTTCTTTTACTTTAATACTGAAATACATAGACATGTCTTAATGAAAGCAAAACATATGAAAATAAAAATAGAAAAATAAACAAACAAACAGTTTTTTGTTGTTGAATTGACTGAAACCCATGAAGTGACAATTCAATTTTCACTAATCGCCTCTAATTAAGATGCCTTCAGAAATTTCTCGCCTCTTTGGTAATTGATTTCTTCTTATGATTTTCGCTCATTACTATGCTATGTTATGCGATGCTATGAATGTGTCTTTATTTGTATGCGTTCTTTGGTGACATGTTGACGCTGCGAAGCGCTGACATTGATGAGACGTTTCGCTTTGGCTTGTTCGTTGGGTAAAAATAAAGTTAATGAAAAAAAAAAACAAATATAAAGAAATACAAAGTAAGCAATAAGTAAATTAATCACCTGTTAAATATTTGCTTGCGAAAAACAGATTTTGTTAAGTGAAATTACAATATTTCAGGCGATTAAGTCATGGATTTACTCAATAATGAGTTAATAGACGTGTTCGATTCATTACTGAACTGCTCGCTAAGTTTGAGCATTACTCTTGGGTCCAAAAATCCAGGAATAAACAATTTACTCACAAGATATTTTTACCCGAGAATATGTAAAGTGGTCATAAGTCAGTGCTTTGTTCGATTCACCAAATACTGGAAAGGAACGAATCACTAATGTCGGTATATATTATATCTCTTCATAACAGTTTGTAACTGTAAAGTCTTGAGTCTCAGTCAGTTGGCCCACCACCGCTTCTATTATGAAAAGTTTCCTAAAAACTCACATCACACAATAACAATTGTGTTCATTTGATTTGTAATGATTCAGAAAAGGACTAATGTCGCAGCCTTGCATTCCTCGAGTTCTCATCTAATGCATTCAAAATAGTATTGTCTTTCAGGCCTATTAAAATGCTGATATGGTCTAAAGCCTCAGGAGATGTTTATGATCAGAAAAAATAATAAACCTGAAATCTTAATGAGTCTTACAATAAACGAAGATACAATACAGGCATTCTGAGCTTGTGCCACAGATCTCAAAGCGTCGTGGTTTCATCTAATGAGACACAAATAGTACTATTGTTGTGGGGAGATAACTTTATTTGAGCTTTCAAGCTCCTAAAGGTTCCCAGCAATTTTTTTTACGTAAAGAGCAGATAAGCTCAAGGTCTTAATGGTCTTCTCCAAACAACTGCTATCTTTAAATGTACTATAAGGAGTCGAAAGATTTATTGCTACTGATTAGTAAAACTTTTCATATCGGTCTCACACTCTCTTGTAAGCGACCGGCAAATGAATATTCGCTAAAATATACCGACAAAAAAAAAAATACAGCTAATTTTTAGTGGCTAAGATGCTATCTGTATTGTTAAATATTTATCGAAAACTTTAGACGACATATCAAGCTCATTTCGGATGCCTCAGATTTGATCTACAGCCTAACTAGTTTTTCAATTTTCAAGAAATTTCTTCCGTGCTCTTTAACAACTTCGTACCACAGTAATTTGATGAAAGTTCGATAGAATAGTTAGAATAATGCAAATAGAAAAGAAAGAAGGAAGAAGAGGTATAAAGTTTGCAAAATTCAATTCAGGTTGCCTTCGCCGGACCATCCCTAAGATCCATTGTTCGAAAATATGAGCTCGGATGGTTCCCAAACAACTACCAATTCGAACTGCCCTTACTTATTTAGTGGGAAAGTATCTGACAGAAATGGAGTCGACAAACAGGGAGTCAGTTCTTTTTATCCTGCAGAAGCAAGCAGTTTTACATTTGCGATTTTTAGGAACTTGGTAATTACTAATCTCAATCAATACACACGTTACACTCTGCTAAATATATATTTTTCGTGGTCAAAATAAGAGAATGGACGTCCAGAGCTTAAGAGATACTTCTTCAATTGATATATATGAAGCCAATATTTTCTACTTTTCTAAATGCAACATGAACATAAATTTTCCTACAATTTCTTTCATTTAAAGATCATCACTCGATCTTCAACCATTAGAAATATGCTACCAGAAGAGCTGACCGACTGAAACGCTGCAGGAATTTTCTAATTAAACAACGCCAAAGAGTTTAAAACAAAATTCCGCACTTATCTTAATGCATTCACCGCATAAATTAAAGCTTAATTTCTTCATACAATGATCACCCACCGATCCACCACCATCTGAAACTCAAATCAAGCGCCGTCTCACACTCGCTTAAGTAAGAGGCGTTAAGTGTTTCCAGATTGTACACTTACAGATTACCAACTGCGCATTTTACTGCCACCACATGCAATTTCAACGAACAACCTGCACGACGATCTGCAGCGATCAAATGGCGATCGCGATCTCGAACGCTTTAGCAACTCGATAGTTTTGCTCATCGCTCTTCGCACAGCGATTCGATGTTATCGCAAACTATTTAAATAGCAGAAAAGCAAGCAAATGGAATGCGTTGCTCGCATAGTTTTACAACGTTTAAGGTATTCAAGCGAAAGATACCAAAGCCGTAAAGGCAACAGGCCGAGATCGGTGGACATAAGAAGCAGCAGCGATGCCGTCTGCGCTGTCGCTTCCGCTTTGCGCCGTAAGCGCTTCACTTCAATGTTGCGTGCGCAAACTATTCGGTAGCTGAACCTGAACCCATTGCGCGCTTCATGCGGTCGTGCGCTTGGAGTGTTGTGACGCGTGTAACGCGACGGGTGTTGCGAACTCTAGTAAGGCGCGCCAAATCAAGCAGCATGTCTGTTACGTATGTACTACAACACTATGTTGCTGGCAATTACGTGCTTGGAGTACACTTGTTGGCGTGGTATCAACCTTCGTCACTCAGTCTGCTCTGTATTGTTTTGTATGGTCAAAAAATCGTCGTACATGAGTACGACCAGCAGGAACATGCTATCTTAAGACAGACTCTGGAGTTCTTGTCGACCACTTTGTTTAGTCTTTCGCCGGCTGCCGGCTTTTACGAACAACTACACAAGCCAACTAACAGTCATTTGTAGTAGGATCCCAAGTAGTTTTTATTCCAGTCTAACCATTCATCCGTTCCGTACCGTGTTTCCAAATGTTCAAACTACAAGCATTAGTTTTATCCATCCGTTTACTGTTCTTGCAATGTCAGCAAATTGTCCGCTATCGTCTGCCAGTCTCGTCTTTGCAATTCATCAGACACTTTTAAACCGTCTTTTCGTGTGCTTGTTGCTCTTCCTTTGTGCTTGTACTACATTAGTTGGAACACGCTTACAAATGGAGACATGTTAGGAAAGCAATGCTGACGTTACGCGTTTGCTCGCTCTTTACTTAGGTCGAATTTCCGCTTCAAAGTGCAGCACTTGATTCCTTGATTCGGTAGTTTCCAAGTACAACGCGAGATGGCTGGTCTAGTAGACAATGTTGTTTCAGTGAAAGAGGAATTTCAGTGGACAAATGTTTATTGTTTTTGGTTTTTGCTTTGTGTTGCAAATATTTTTTAACGACTCAAAGTACGCTTTATTTTTTCTAAGCGAACGTTGAACTTTTATGTTTGTTTGGATATTAGATAACTAGACGCAAAGTCTGTTATTCTTAAGTATCTGATATAATTTCTAGTATTATTAGCGATCTTCTTTAAATAGTTCTATATATATCTATCTTTGATTCTGTGTAAATTGATGAGTCGTTGAAAAATATAAAGCCAATGAACTGTTGTGCTTGCAAGAGAGGAAACTCTTATCTCATTTAGTCGTAGTTTCGTTGATATCTGTGGTCTACTGCTGATTTACTGACTTTGAGCTTTCTGAGTTTTAATTAACCTCAAGTTTACACGTTAGGTCCTTCTGACTCGCGCGAAATTGGAAGAGCTCCAATGAGCTCATTGACTCAGCAAGATTCGTCCTTCCTTCTATACATAGTGATTCTCTTACTGTCCGACTGGCATCTATACTGGATTTTCGAAGTTATTTGTATGCAGTAATTGGTTGGTGGAATCATCTTAGTACTTCTTGGTTTTCCTAATTTTGTGAGACTGGGACTAAAACTTCTTGAATCTCATACCTAAGCTAATCAAGTGAACTATCTACCGCATATATGTATACAAATTTCTTACGGATAATTTTAACAAAGTTTTTTATTATTAGGCAGTTCTCTGTTCATATTAAAATATTGCCCAGATATAGAAATATTCTGACCAGTGTACAGAGTGAAGTGTCTATTGAGGTTATGATGTGCAAAACTGCGGTTCAGCCATACTTAATTTGGCCATTTTGGTACAATTCATAAATCAGAGCTTGGGGAAAGAGAAGTCAGAGGAAGTAAGGACGCTGTTTCATAATCTGTTGAAGGACCAGACATGCTACTATATTAGGTGGGTTTATTTTAAAGATAGAAAAGTCTTCGGTAGAAGGTGGGATCTCCGAAAAGAGTTCCTCGGGTAATTCAAGAATAGTCCTGTGTCCAGGTCTTTATTGGAACCAGCATCAACATCAATAGCAATGAAAGCATTGAATCCAACGCAGAATTAATCTTGCCAACAGGTGCTACTTTGGACTGAGCAGGCAATTGAAAAGTAAAGTCCTCTGTCGACGAACCAAAATCAAACTCTACAAGTCGCTCATTATTCCCGACCTGATGTATAGTGCGAGGAGATGACACTAGGAGTTTTCGAAAGAAATGTTTTCCGGAAGATTTATCGTCTTTTGAAGTTGGCTTTACGACGACATTGACATAGTTCAGCGAATAAAAGAACAGTGGCTACGCTGGCTAGGTCATAGAAAGTTTTCTAGGCAGAGAATTTCGGGAAATTTGAAATGGCACCTGGATGTATGAGTTGTAACCGACTTCCCAAACTCTGACCTCATTTTATTGGCGACATCTATCGTATTTTTTCCAAAAATCTTTCGGAATTTATATAAAGAAAAAGAAGCGAAAACTGCCATTAAGCTAAGTCTCATAAGTATTTCAATAAAATTTATTTAACAAATATTTAGACAAATGTTCTTTTGGACCACATACCTACAAGCGTCACGAAAGACAATCAAAACAAACAACAATTCCGGCGAAGCGCAACATACTCGATCAACAAATGTGACAGTAATAATAACAAATATGGACAGCAGCAGTTAGACAATACACCACGAACAACAACAACAATGAGAAAGACGAAGTGAGTGTTGAGCTGAGTATTGCTACCAAACCAATAAGTAGCAATAACAATGGTGTAGATAAATATGACTATGACAAACCACAAATAAACTACAACAATTACAACAACAAAGCGTAGAAAATCGAAGATATTTATGTCTACGGCATTAATTATGGACAAAACCACAAGTGCCGCAAAGAGGGGCAACAACAACATATGGACTTGTGGGTAGGCCTGTGAGGGCGCAAGCGAAGGTGAAGTGTCGGAGATAGGCGAAGTTATCTATCTACCACAAAGTGGAGTTTGAAGTTGTGACTGTTATGAGCTTTGTGGTTTGTGTCGCGCCTGTTGGCAGTGCCGCACGCCTTGGCGACACGCTTTTAAAGTAAACATATTTGTCCACCAACTTCGTTCGACTCGTCTGCAGACAGCAAAGACCTTGCATGCAGCCTTGCCGCAACTATCATAACTTGTAATGACCATAATGGACGCCGCAGCGCTTGCCATGCAGCGATTTTGCTCGGTCAAATCCGCTTCTATGGTCAACAGCTTCTTTAGACTCGCTTTATATGAAGTAAACGCGCGCAGCCATATTCGAGCTGTCTTTGAGCGTGTGTTTGCGTGTGTAGGGCACATGATATAAATGCCTTCGCTTTCGTTGTGTCTAAACAGCAGCAATCAATTACAATTCAAATAATGTGCAACGGCGGCAACAACAACAACAACAACAAGTTGAGGCGGGCGTAATGCACCTTCATACATAGCTAAAGACTACATATAAGTTGCATTTGACCATAAATTTTGGGCTTGGTCCACGCGCTCGCTCCTCAATCGAACCCAACCCATTTCGAGCGTTAAGTCCGTCAGTCATTCATTTAGTCAGTTTGTCTGTTTGTGCAGTGCGTCTTTAAGCCGTCAATCTGCCCAGCTGTCAGCCGTTTAGTTTGGTAAGATAGTCGGTCACTTTTAAAATGTGTGAATGTGTGTCTCGGTCGCTTGATTTGCTGCCGCATTGTGTACGCCTGCCACATTTGGTTGACATGCCCATGTCCATACTTGGGACACCATCTTCTAAGGTTGTGTGGCAAAAGTTTTATAGGCATTCCTAATGCATATGCAAGCGTGGAAATTGTGTTTGCTCAGTACCCAACGGGAAATATCTACACTACGGAAGGAAGGATAAATCATTTTATTACTAAATGTCCGGAAGCTTTTCATAATTTTATCTCTTCACCACAATGAACTTATAGCTTTCACTAGCACCAAGCTTACAGCTGAAATTTCATGAAAAGTGCCTATGAACTTTCAACAGATAAAACTAAAAAACCGTGATGACCTTTAGAGCTTTAATTGAGATATTGACAGCTACAACTTCGTGACCGAATGCTTATGAGCTTTCGACTATTATAACTGACAACTATCATAAATTATAGAGATTTCATTGATACAAAACTTACAGCAAAACATCCATTACAAAATGTCGATGAGCTTTTAGAGCTTTCAGTAACACAAAGCAAACAGCTAAAACTCCAATAATAAATACCACAACCTTTCGACGATAATAACTCAAAAAACGATGATAAACTTAAGAGCTTTTACTAGTAAAAAAACATGCAGCTGAAACTCCATCTTTATTGCTTTGAGCTTTCGACAATTATAACTCAAAGCGATGATAATATATAAAGCTTTCACTGACAAAGCCCCATCATCAAAATTCTTTGATCTTTTGACAATTAAAACTCAAAAACGACGATGGCCTTTAGAGCTTTCACCGACACAACGCTTACAGCTAATATCTTACCTGATTGCCCGCTTTTTCGTATTGGTAACCGTTGATTTTCTCATGAATTCAATGTTCCAATATGTCCAGCGGTGCTCCGGATCTGTAATGAAAGAAATACCTTTAATTATAATACGATATGGAGCTAACATAATTAGAAAGCTCCCAACTGGGTTGTCTCTCGCAGCATATGTACTTAGGTGTATTGAAACATATGTAGGGTTGTATATTCCAACAACAATTTTTTTTGTAAGTTTGTGCACATTTTATTTACCCACTTCTGCCTAATATTTGTTTTCCCTTTGTGCATTTGGAAATTTATACTTCATAGTTCAAGAAAAACAGCTAAATACATAAAGCGCCTGGCATACCTTTCTTTTCCACACTTCTGTTAAATACGTTGCACGTAGGCATTTCTTTCTACTTCGATATTACTTATGTGGAACGTGTTTGTTTTATTCATGCCTCGAAGTTTGTAGCACGTGTAAAGTGGCGAGTAAACATCACTTGAAGACAACAATAACAAAAACAAATTAATAAAATTCAAGTGAAAACTTACCGTAATTGCACGAAGCTTGAATAATTGTAATTCAATTATTTTGAAGTCAAAACTGGGAGTTAATTCGGCAGTTGTATGAGTTTGGGTTTATTGAAGAAATTCGTCAGAACTCATCGTATTGAGCTTTCACAGAAGTTTTAGGTATTTGTTTTGTCTTACGAGTGGTTAAATGAGAACTATAAACTCATAACCGAACTTCGAAAGCAATTGATCTATAGTTCTTGACCCTTAATAACACCCTCTAAGAATCGAAAAACTCTGTAAAGCATGTTGATAGAGTTACCGAGGTCTGAGAATGAGTACTTTTAAAGGAAAACAAGCTAGTAAAATTCTCGAGCATATTCATTCTCAGCATAAACGGTCTAAATATTAAATGTGTATCAGAAATCATACTTCTTTTTTTGTTAAATTAACATTTCGACACCAATTTTCCCACGCATAAATATTTTCACATGCAAGGAAAAACGACAATTAGTCGTAATTAGTCAAGCATAAAACATAAGCTTCTTAAGCTTTACGTCGCTTATTACACTGATTATGAATAATTGCCTTCCTTGGCAGAGAGACATGCATGTACCATACTTATACCCATATACCAAAGTAAACGAGGCTTATCGTTTTTGAGACAAATTAAACTACAAATTAAATGTCGATAAATGCTAAGCAAATTGACAAAAAGGAGAATAAATGAAACTAGAAGCCGATAGTAAACAGTTGCGGAAATGATAATATGGACATGCATTTGATTCGATCAGAAATCAAATCTATAGAGTTTTGCTTTGGTAACATTCAATATGATTTTAGTTGGAAAAAATTTTGTTTGAAGTGTTAGAGCGATCTCTTCTGTCAAGTGATCAAAATTACCAGACACCTAATCCAACTTTCACTAAAATATTAGGACCTTTGATACTCATATATAAAAGTAGTTCTCATTTGAAGGTCTCTTTTTCGAAAAGTTCAGAATGAAATTTATAAGAGAAAGTGATGTCAGAGGTAGCTATGGGACTGATAGATACCAAAGAATATACTTCGACTACTTATTCTCAGTATCACAGTTATCTTTTTTATATACTCTTTGAAGGAAAAAGATCCTATCTGCAACCAGATTTTTTTCTAGAGCTATTCTGATATTCGTTGTATGTTTATGGACCGCGGTTCTAGAGGATTTATTAGCACTTTTTGTTTTCTATTTCCCCAGAACTATTAATTCTAACGTAGGTTTTGATCTCTGAATTTTTTTAAGTATCCATAAATTTAGTATATATTAATGCCAGGAAAACTAAAAGCGCTCTTCTGAAAATAGTTTGTGAAATATAAAAAATATAACCCTTTCGTTCTTACAAACTTTGAGATGAACTTGATAATCGGTATTGCGTCCCGGAAGATGCTACTCGAAAATGTTCAGACAGTTTGAGAGACGTAGGTTAAGTTGCTTGGAAAATAGCAACACTTTAATGGTTTGAGTCTAATACAAAATAGTATGGAGATACCTCTTTAAAGTGATATAACCGCTATCACTACTTATTGTTATACCACTTTGTTATATTTATACCAGTTTTTTTCGATTTGCTACATTCGAAGAAATTACGAATGGAAAACGGTTTTTATAATTTTTTAGATGAAACTAATACCACTTGGCTAGATTGCAGAATTGCCACACCTAAAAAATTTTATAAATACAATATTTTCAAATTATAATTCAAGATTATTTAATATTTTATTTAGTAAGTTATATACTATTTATAAATTATTATGAAAAAACTACTTCGACTTAATTATACCAGTCTATTAAAATTATACCAGTTTGTTCAATTGTCTACATTCGATGAATTGAAGAATAGGAAACGCATAAAATTGTGCAGTTAATTATACCAGTCTCTTAAATTTATACCAGTTTGTTCGATTGGCTACATTCGGAGAATTTTTATTTTTAATTGTTACGAAAACCTACCTCTACTTAATTATACCAGTCTCTTAAATTTATACCAGTTTGTTCAATTGGCTAAATATGAAAGTTTGCGTAATAAAAAAATATTTTTTATTATTTATAGACGAAACTGAGACCATTTTATTTCATAGTGGTATCAGAGTTACGAATTATAAAAATTAATAATAAAAATTATTTAAAAATTTAATTGGAATGAAAAATAAGCTTATCAGCATTTCTATGTTCACCACTGTGAAACATATTACCAAATGTGGCATGTTGCAATACCAAATAATGAAATCAAGCGCACTAACCAACTTGTCTTGTAATTATGTAGATGTATTAAGCGGAGCAAAAATAATTAAAATGCGAAAAATGATAAAAAAAAAACTGTAATACTGAAAGTGACACTAATTGCACGTGTCACTAGAGGGAAAAACGACAATTAGTCAAGTTAGAGGAAAAACAAATGGAAGAAAAAATTTTATTAAAATTTTGCGCTCACAAATTATGAAAAACACTGTGACGGAACGAGTTTAAAATTCATTTTAAATTAGCTTTTTATACAAATTTGCAATTTCAAGTATTCAAATGCGGAATAATGGCGCGCCAATCAAGTGACTAAAAGTTGATTAGAGTAAAATTATTGAGATTTTTTTTCCGCTCATACATACTAAAAGCGCTGCGCATGCGTAGAAGTGGCGCAAAAATGTTGATTTACTTATATACTATTTACTTACATATATGTATATATATGCACATATGTATGTATGCTTCTATAGTCTACATGATTATCCGTTATATTGCAGTTAACCAGGTGCGAGTACGCAAACACGCCTTAATTTGTTCGCACACTATCATATCTGTATGTATGTATATGTGAGATCTACAACTACCGCTAACCCATTCAGTTAATCACAGTTATAACATCGATCCGATATAGTCAGACGATTACATTTAATCCGCAATTGTCGGCGATTAATTTTGTTGCCAACAAAAACAAAGCAATAAAAACAGCAAGAAGAAAACAATAACAACAACGAAAAATATCAAAAACAACAACAACTGCAATGAGCTACTAAATAACATACCTGTTGCTTTGCCTACTCTCCCGCTTTATTTTTATTGTTGTTTATTTTTATCATTGTTGCTTTTGTTGTTGGCGTAATCGGCATAATCATCTCACACCTGTTGCTCAAATTAATGAGATTTCATTTGGTTGTATGTGTGTGTGTCGTGTAGGCAACTAGAATTGCGAGTCTAGACCATTTGTGTGTGGTTTATGCAGCTGTCTCCAGCGGCTCGAGCTGTAAGCTGCACGCGCCGCGCGGCTTAACGATTGGATTGGCACGAACACGTGGGGTGTGTTGGCAACAAATACGCAGCAGCTACTGACTGGTTTTGCTGTGCTGTGGCTTGTTTGTTGGGTGTGTTAAAAACTTGCTGGAAAATATATGGAAGTGTTGAGAAAGACTAACTAGCACCTGTGAAGAATCTATTTGGGGGAGGATGTCAGTTAACATTTGATTATTTTGAAAAGTCGAACTCTGCTCTTTTACTTTATACGGGGTTCGGAAGTTCTAAGGTATAGAAAATTGAAGTGAAGACTTAAAAGAAAATGAGAGATATCAGGAACTTTTAAAATTTGTCAGATTCCAGTCCAGAGACCTCAAATATTATTTTACATGCTATATTTATATGTACATATCTGATGTCTTGTTGATTTTTTGGGCCAACTGGCATCAATCGGCAAACTTCGTGTCACGAGAACGCAACTCGTTCTTCCTCATGGTCGCTCCAATACCGAGGAGGTTTCTCCTTGTTTTCGTGCAACTATCTATATGCTCTGTAGTATATGAGAATCATAGGCTCCCATAGTGTAGTTTTATGTCCATTAGATCAATCCGTGGCAGCTTGGTATGGTACTATCATTAACCGCTAATCCGTTTTAGAAGATACTTTAAATCTGTTGGAACAAAGGAACCTAATTCACTTCGTCTTTAATATGAATAATCTTCTTACAAGCTGTGTGGTATAAAGCCTGAAGCCGTGTCGTCGGAGTACTCACTCATCTCCTAAGTTTGGTTAGAGAGAGAGAAAATATACATATATGTATTCGCTCATATAAAACGTTAATTTTGCTCTAGACCCCAATAATATGATGAAAGTGTATATTCTGTATATCCGCATCTTTAAGAACATGTATTGCTTGTTTGTATTCTACGAAGACAATGTATTTTGTCTGACAAAGGGAGGTTTCTAGGGTTTCCAGAATTTTATGAGAATCCATTTCATAACAGAAATTGCACATTTCGATGATTTTTATTGCTATTTAGATAGTTCCTAGGTTCTTAACCTATTCAGCTCCCTCGGTCTAACTTTCACTAAAAATCGAAAAGTCTGTATATTTTCAGGATCAAGACATTCTCCTCTTAGACTTTGTAATGTGTTTAAGAGGTTTCTGAACTAGACTTTTGCTGGTGAAATTTAAGGTTACTATGGTGTACGGTGCTATAGGGTCTATAACTGAACCCGATGATTATTTTAACAATTTAAATATAAACAGCCTAATCGTCCTCATTTTATGTTTACATAGTAGAGCTCAGATTAAAAACCTGTACTAAGCGGAGAGTATTTAGAAAGAACTCCACCTTTTAGACATGGACGATGACGAACAACGATGAGCACTCCTTAGGAGCGAAAAGGAGAGAAAATTTCTCCGAACGGTATTTTACACCTACGCTTGGCCGAAGTTGAGTATCGGATTCGATGGAATGACGAGTTGCATGAGCTCTTCGGCGGCATGGACATAGTAAAGCGCATTAAAATACAGCGGATGCGCTGGCTTGGGTATATCGTCCGAATGGAAGTGAACACTCCAGCGCGTCAGATGTACGATTCGGTCCCACTGACGGCCGACAAAGAAAAGGACGACCTAAACTTAGGTGGATGTAAACCTGGCGAAACTTTGAAATCTCCAACAGGTACCGTCGAGCACAATGTAGAGACGACTGACAAAGGCTTATTGACACAGCCAAAACTGTTATCCGAATGTAGTGTCAACTTCATGGTGATACGACCTTAATCTATATAGTATTGCAGTGCTTCTTTGGTCTCCAACAAAATTTTAGTAATTTATTTCCTACTTTCGATCTATAAGTCCATCTCAGCAGTGTAGTTTTTAAAATAAAGGTGTCATAGATTAATTTACTGTTAGAATATTGCCTCATTGAGTTCCTTTCATGTTCAGATAGATCAAATTGTCTAAAAATAAATAACATTTCCACACCAATCGGTATCTTATGCGGACCGAATCGTTTTTACTAACAAATATCTTCTCTGAAGGGTGGTTTTAAAGTAGCTTGGAACAAAGTTTTAACCAAGCTGAAGTTTATTGATGATAACCGATGAATTGTGAGTTTCGATTTCTCTGCTTACTGCTAAATATAGGCGTAGTAAGTTGCAAGTTCTTCTACTCGACTTGCACTCCTGCTCTCTGAGAGCACTCATCAGCATCTCGGTATAAGGGAGCTGTGGGACGGCATATCAAACTCCTTACGTACAGCTGCTACCGAAACCATTGGTTTTCGGAAAAGTCAAAAAAACAGCTGGTATGATGAGGATTGTCGTCTCGCAGTGGAGAGAAAACAGACTGCCTACCTCGCAATGTTGCGATCGACCGCAACACGAGCGGGATGGGAAAGATACCGAGAGCTGAAGAGGGAAGCGAAACGCATTTGCAGATAAAAAAAGAAAGAGGCAGAAATGCGTGAGTATGAAGAGCTTGACAAGCTGGCCGACAGCGGTAATGCTCGAAAATTTTACGAAAAGATCCGGCGACTAACTGAAGGTTTCAAGACCGGAGCGCACTCCTGTAGGACTCCCAGAGGTGATCTAGTTATTGATGACCAGAGTATACTGAGTTTGTGGAGGGAACACTTCTCCAGCCTGCTGAATGGCAGTGAAAGTACAACACCAGGAAATGGCGAACCCGATTCCCCAATCGACGACGATGGAGCAGATGTTCCATTGCCCGACCGTGAAGAAATTCGAATAGCAATTACCCGCTTGAAGAACAATAAGGCGGCGGGTGCCGATGGATTACCGGCCGAGCTATTCAAATACGGCGGCGAAGAGCTGATAAGGTGCTTGCATCAGCTTCTTTGCACAATATGGTCGGAAGAAAGCATGCCTGACGATTGGAATCTTAGTGTACTCTGCCCAATACACAAAAAGGGAGACCCCACAATTTGCGCCAATTACCGTGGGATAAGCCTCCTCAACATCGCGTATAAGGTTCTGTCGAGCGTATTGTGTGAAAGCCCACCGTCAACAAACTGATTGGACCTTATCAGTGTGGCTTTAGACCTGGAAAATCAACAACTGACCAGATATTCACCATGCGCCAAATTTTGGAGAAGACCCGTGAAAATAGGATCGACACACACCATCTCTTTGTCGACTTTAAAGCTGCTTTCGACAGCACGAAAAGGAGTTGCCTTTATGCCGCGATGTCTGAATTTGGTATCCCCGCAAAACTAATACGGCTGTGTAAACTGACGTTGAGCAACACCAAAAGCTCCGTCAGGATCGGGAAGGACCTCTCCGAGCCGTTCGATACCAGACGAGGTTTCAGACAAGGTGACTCACTCTCGTGTGATTTCTTTAACCTGATGCTGGAGAAAATAATACGAGCTGCAGAGCTAAACAGAGAAGGTACAATCTTCTATAAGAGTGTACAGCTACTGGCGTACGCCGATGGTATCGATATCATTGGAAACAACACCCGCGCCGTTAGTTCTGCTTTCTCCAGACTGGATAAGGAAGCGAAACGTATGGGTCTGGTGGTGAACGAGGACAAGACGAAATATCTCCTGTCGTCAAACAAACAGTCAGCGCATTCGCGTCTTGGCTCCCACGTCACTGTTGACAGTCATAACTTTGAAGTTGTAGATAATTTCGTATACCTAGGAACCAACATTAACACCGATAATAATGTCAGCCTTGAAATCCAACGCAGAATCACTCTTGCCAACAGGTGCTACTATGGACTGAGTAGGCAATTGAAAAGTAAAGTCCTCTCTCGACGAACAAAATCTAAACTCTACAAGTCCCTCATCATTCCCGTCCTACTTTACGGTGCAGAAGCGTGGACGATGTCAACATCCGATGAGACGGCACTAGGAGTTTTCGAGAGAAAGGTTTTGCGGAAGATTTATGGTCCCTTAAGAATTGGCAACGGCGAATACCGCAGACGATGGAACGATGAGCTGTATGTGTTATTCGACGACATAGACGTAGTCCAGCGAATAAAAAGACAGCGGCTACGCTGGCTAGGACATGTTGTTCGAATGGATGAAGGTGCTCCAGCTCTGAAAGTATTCGATGCAGTACCCGCTGGTGGAAGCAGAGGAAGAGGGAGACCTCCACACCGATGGAAGGACCAGGTGGAGAGGGACCTGGCTTCGCTTGGAATAACCAATTGGCGCCAAACTGCCAGAAGGAGAGATGCGTGGCGCGCTGTTTTGGACTCGGCTATAACCGCGTAAGCGGTGTCTACGCCAGTCAAGAAGAAGAAGAAGTTGCAAGTTAACACTTCCACGCCTCTATTTTGTGTTTGGTATGAGTCTTGGCTAAACTAAATATATCTGTGATTGATATGTATCTTAAAATAATTAATAATTTTAACTGGATTGTGTTAAAATTTGCAATGTACGAATGCTTATATAATTCGCTCAGCTGCATTCTTACTAAAATCAATTAAAATTGTTTTGCATTATAAACTATTTCTTATTTATAAACTTCAACGGCTTATGACTTGAATAAAATGAAGCAATTTTCTTAATTGACAGGTTATGCAAGTGACCAATTCAACAGCTGTCGCCAGTAACACCAGTTACCCCTCCCAGGTAAGTTGCATTTTGCAGTTATTAAATGTATAATATATAGATATATATACACAAGTATATATGTAGTCAGATATATATAATTTATATACATACGTATATATATATATGATTTATATGCATAATTCCGTAGAAACTTGCCACAAAATAGCCGCAGCTGGCACCATATAATTTACACAAACAATACATTTTAAATACCTTTTATGCAAGCAATCACCCTCTGGTCATTGACAAAAAATCAAAACAACAATAATAATAATAAAGAAATTAATTTTGTGTTGTTGTGTTCTTAGAAAATGTTGTCGTCGCGCACACACAGGTGGTGACGGTGGTGGTCGAAGGCATTAAATATTTTATCAGCGACAAGCGGTCGAGCAGCGATTTTCCTCAATCTTTCATGCCACAAATACATACATACATACATGTTGTTGTTGTATTTGTTGTTGCGTTACAAATTATTAACAATTATTTAGTTATTTTTACTGAGTTTGCCATAAATAACACCGGCCAATCTGCGTTGACGCTGTTGATTTATGCAACAGTGGGAGGTGGCGGTAATGGCTAACAGCAACAACAATAAACAACAACAACAGTGTGGCTAATGTGGCGAACGCGCCTCACGTGCGTTTTGTCGCCGCTTGTTGCACTTGCCACATTTTCACATTTTGTTGTTCGAAAAGTTATGCTTCAAAATTTTTAATTTTTTTTTCGAACTCAAATTTATGACAACTACTGCAACAATTTTGTTGTTGTTGTTTTTTTCAAGTTTTGTTTATCATTTGCACATTGTTGCTCTGTCTGGGAATTCCAAATGTTGTGGTTGCAAGATTTTTTTATATTTTTTTTGTTTAATATGTTGCTGTTGTTTTTAGGTAATTTTATCTTTTCGGCCTACGGCCATACATATTTTGGAGCATAATTCGCTTGTGACAGTGAACAAATTAATATTTGTGTAATTGGATTCTACCTCGTCCTCCTCTAAGCAGCTGCTGCAGCTAATGTCATAATGCCAGTTAGAGCTCCTCTAACCAGAGAAACATTAACTTTACTGAGGGCGAAGAGTTCCCTTGGTCTATTGTTATTTACTTTGACCAGAAGGATCTAGCGACAGAACAGGTGCTAGTGACTGCTTAATTCAGGTGAGGCCCAACCGTCCAGTAGTAAACCGCAAGAGTAGTAAAGGTGTTCCTATTTATACCCATTTCACTGTAGGTGACTCGGACGTAACTAGCATAGCAAGCTCATCAGCTTTACAATTCCCTCGATTCCGCTGCCAGGCACCCAAAAAAGTCTGCTCGAAGAAGTTCCCGACAATAAATTCTTCCCAACCTTATCCGCCAACTTCGATCCATCCGTAAAGAAGTCGGAACGAGGGAAGATTCTGGACTTCCCAGGCACTTACTCCTCTATACTTCTCAACCTTCCTGATGTTGATACCAGTTTTCGCGGTCATACACTTGCCGACTTACTCCACGTATGATGAATGCAGTAAGAAATTGAGTTCTAAGTTCGGTGTAGTCCGAAGTGATCCCGACGAGCAGCTCTTTTATATTCACTAGTTTTTTAAAGCTTTTTCAAGGGCCCCCCACCTCACATGAATACCATAGAACATTTTAGGCTTTACTATGGTTTCATACAGCCAAATAACTATTTTAAGTGAGAAGCAATAAAATATATTAAACGTTTTTTGATTGCTATTCTCATTAAACCATTCTTTTCAAGAACTTCGTCACTATAGGCGAACGAATGGGACAGTCGATTTTTACAACTTCTCTTGAGGCCAGTAAAATCATTTGTTTTTCATCAGCATTGTAGTAATCACTTGGAGTCAGGAGGTCCGGTCGATGTCGATGTGCATGAACTCGCGTTGTCCTGCTGAAACAGAACTGCTTAGCTATTGACCAAAGCTAGCCCCTTATGGTCAATTTCTGTATCCAGCCTATCCAACTGTTGACAGTACAGGTCTAAATGAAGTGTTTGAACGTAGACGATCAGCTCGTAGTATACAATACCCTGCCAATCCCACAAAACATATTGCAAAACCTTTATATCCGTCAATCCTGCTTTGGTCACCGTTTACACCGACTCACCACGATTCGACTACGACCCTGTACGCTTGGTGATGACGTTAGTGAACCATTTTTCATCTTCAGAAATATATCGATTTGGCCTCGATTTAGAAACGATTGCGGATGGAAATTTTGTATTCAGCCTTACTTTAATGATTTCAACCTGTTTTTGGTGCAATGACAGGTAATCAAGACAGTGGTTACATGACGTAGGACTTTTCTTGATTGAAATTTGAATTGACTATGATTTTCATTGGTGACCCTTTGACATCTATTTTTGGTAGTTCCATTAAAATATAATGTTTTATATATGATAATGAAATACTCTTTAGAAAAAATTATTGAACTCCATTAATTTACATTTACTCAAAACCGAAGAAAAAGCAAAAAAATACATATTGAAACCACTAAAATTGCAAAAAAAAAGGCTTCGTTGCTTCAACGCATGCAAAAATGAAAAATATATTGAAAACACGCGTGCGAACAGACAACATTTGTAAAGCTGTCAAATTTTTTACAATTACAATTTGGCAAAATCTTGCTGACAGGCGACAGGGAAAATACGAAAAAAAAATAAAAAAGAAAGGACCAAAGAAAAGAAATAAAACACTAATGACAAATGCATAACCTGTGTGCGAAGCAAAGCTGACGTTAGCGAGGAACACGGAAAAAATCTTAAAAATATAAATTAAAAAAATAAAAAAAAGTCTAAGAAGAAAATGAAAAAAGAAAAAAATTGTAATTTTCTTTATTTATTTTTTAATTTTTAAGAAATTGTCGGCATAAAGTTTTGAACTTGGCCCAAGAGACGGCGCGTCACTTTGTAGACAACGCAAAAATATTAAAAAAAAATTAAATATAATAAAAAAGAGTTTTCTGAAAAAATTTTGAAAATTTTTAAAAACTTATCTGTTAGACAAAATATTTAGCATAATTTTTGGTTAAACCCACAACTGCAGCATCACAGCAAGCACTAAACCACGCTGAGTGCAGCAATGTTTGCCCATATGTATATAAAAGTATCTCGGTTGCATCGCAGACAGTCCACCAGACGGTCATCTATTTGTACTTTTACTATCTGTCGGTGGCCGCCCAGCCATACGCCTAATTTCGTTACGCACTTAATGTTTTTTAAGTGCCTATTTTTCGAATGCAAAAACAAAGCAATTTCGTGTCTTTAGTACGGGGAAAGTTCTGACGCATGCTATGGACCGTTTCGATGGTCAACAGACGATAACGCCGTCATATTTAGTTTGAATATTTTTTTCTATTTATTTTTGTAAGCAATTTATTGTTGCACTTTTTTTGAATTTTTATGTGCGTGCTACAAAGTGTAAATTTTTCTAAATGCTAGCTAAACGTTTAAATATTGTGGAAGTATATTTCTTCGTTTCACAATGGACTGGCAATTTTCGCTGTATCCAAGTGGGATCCTTTGCGAATTTTGTCCCGAGTTGATCAATATTTTAATGTAACCTAATTGTCGGCTGTGAGATCTGAAGATGATGTAGACTCGCTTCATGAATATACCTCATCGACCCTATCGAAACAGGACGTTGAAACCACAATATTGATGGTCCATTTATGATATTAAGTCTCATTATGTTAAGATCGCCAAAAAATCGCCGTCGCTCTGTGCCGTTGTCGTCCATCGTTTTCTAAATATTATGAACCATTGACTTTACCGTTCTGGAATCCACAGCCTTAGTTGCTAATGTGTTGGCTTATTCAATAATTCGTCGGTCAAAATTAAATGGGATCCTTTGTGACCATTGTCGCGAGTGGATCAGCCTCTTAATGTATTCCGACCGTGACTTCTGGAGAATAATAAGTTCCGTTCCATTACTATCCCTAATGAACCCTACCAAAACCGGACGTTACAATCATAAAATTAAATACTGTCTTCAGTCTCATTCTGCTAGAATCGTCTAAAACATTCGCCAACAACAATTCGTCGTACTTTGGTATTGTCAATGTCCACATCACTTACATTCTCCAAAAATTATGAACCATTAATTGACCGACCCGAATTCTGTCTTCTTGTACCCTGCTGCCTTAGTCAGCACATTAGTTTAGCTTGTTAAATAGTCTGCCTGGCAAAAATAAATTTCGTCAGATAATTCCAATACTTTGCTAGTCTCTTCCAAACGAACCAATGTTCAGAAATCTTGGATCATGAGTAGGTTCGAAAAGTGACATGACATCCGTTGAACTGAATTTTGTGATTTTGAACATAGTGAAAGCGCTTACAGAGAATTCCATGATTTCCAAGGATGAGGCTCTGGATCGTTGATAATTTTTGAATAACTCCCTGTCCGTTTTGAAAAACTGTATACTTCCTTTATGAAAAGGATGCATTCTAAATTCTTATAATTTCCACGGTCGATCGAGGTATCGCCCCTCTAAATAATTTTAGAAGCCTCTTCGAATGCGCATAACCATTAATATTCTTCATTCTCTTATCGACTTTCTATAAATTCATTATTATCCTCAATTTTTATTGTTTTATGTGCTTAAAAAGACGTAGGACTGAAGTTTGGACTCTCGAACACAAGGTGAAGTTGGCTTCGTTGAAAATATCTTAAATTTCTCGAACTTTTTACGAACTGTGGAGATATTAGTGGTCGTTCTAACATTTTTCTTCGACTTCGTTTCCAGTCGCTGAAGTAAAATCCCGAAATATATTTAACCCTACATCTTCAACATATCACCAGCGCTTCACTTCCAGCGGTCAACTAACGGTTACTACATGAGATATCGTAAAAGTGATGCGCAAATTTACATTTTTATTACCAAAAGCTATTTTTAAAGTGGGACTTGAGTCACCGCATGGCAGCCGACGCCGCCTCATCCAATGCACATTCGTTCGTATGGCTGTTGTGGGCTTTCGCCTAGCGGCTGTGGCGCCCAAATGCTCTAATGCGCCTTCAAACTGCATACTGTATATTGTCTGTATGTAAGTACTAAGTGTTAGTGTGTGTGAATGTGCGAAACATTTTTAATGTGTTGACTGTTGCAATCTGCTGCCATCTTTACTAGATTGCCATACGTTGGCAGGCGTCGTGAGCTGCTACTGCTGCCGCCGCTAAAGTGAACTCGTCCAACTGATCGTGTCATGATTTTCATTAAAATTTTTCACAAAAAAAAAAAACAAAACAAAATTAAAATAAAATGAGGATATTAAATTTGCATTGCATTTGTAATTACAAAATGTGCAACAACAAAGTTGACGGCACAAACAACAACAATATCAAAAAAACGGCGAAATAACACGAAAAATTTGTATTAAAAGAAAGAAAATGCAAAAAAAATATTACTTGTAAGAACAACAAATACAAATTACATATGTACATTAAACATCACAACTGCCATTGCAGACAAGGCGTCTTTTCTCATTCGCTCGCATATCGTGCGATGTGACGTTGCAGCTGACGCGTCGCGGCAGCAAATTCAAATTGCCGCAAAATGAACTAAAACAAAAGTAACAACAAATTTAATTTTTTGATATTTAATTTTTTTGCATTTCATTTTAAAAAATTCACTCACAATTTCGCAGAGATTTGTGTCAGTGCTGTATATCTGCTGGCATTTTGGAGGATGTGTTTTCAAAAAGCTTTGAGTTCTATGCTTAAAGCAAGTGATGTTTGGAACTAATATTTTTGTCTGTAGAATAACGTCAGCCCTGATAGATACACCAATAAAATCTCCTTACTTCCTACCAAGGTCACCGAAATGTAGAGAAGATATATATTCGATCCTTATCTACCTACACGTCTCGTCCTCATGTTAAAAACCACCTGGCTCAAGTGATTCGGCTATTATAATTTTATACGTATACTTCAAAACTTCCTTCGACAACTGGAGGTATTTATTTAGCCCGGAAATTAAATTAAAAATCACCCATCCTAACATCCTTTAACTTCAAAGGATCTATAAAAACACATTGGTACAGATTTATTAAGGCTAGCCGAGTGTTTTGTGTCTCCTTCGGTTTTTTATTAACCAAACTTCCAATGTCATTTTATAGATATTGATATTCCTTAATTCATTCGACTTCACATATCCAGTTAGAAATGCTTTAAATATGTTTTGAAATAAGTACATTTATTCTACTTTTGCCATCGTGTCCTCTGATGATAATAGCTTTAGTTTTCAGACTCCTGAAAACTGTCAGTCCTCAGACTTTCCAAAATCTTATTTTTGATATATTCTTGAAATTCACGATACCTATTTTCATAATTATGTAAAGTTTGACATATCAATGTCTTAGAACGCGTAGAAAAAAGAGCTCTGGATTGAGATCATATTCAAGACGACCATCCTTTAACCGTTTTATCCATCCCCAATCTTTATTTGCAAGGTCCTCCTATAAACTTCCATTCGATCTTCATAATCCACTTGAAGTTTGAGTCGTAAAATTTATCTTTAAATAGTTTTTATTTTAAATATCTTCAAATACTTATCAAGGTTGCTCGTCTGTTCAACACCTTTCTATTACTCCATCACTTTTCCCTTTTTTATTGTTTCTTACACCACTTCTTGCAGTAAGTACGTTCTTGTAAATCCACAAGTAACAGCACTTATTTCTTCTTACTACACTTGTCTCGTTGGATCCGCTTACGGCTACAAGTGTTTTAGTCAGATCTACGAATTACAAACGGTGTCCCTGTAGGGAACTTTAGTTTAAGAAAAATTCGATACATAGAACCTCTTTTAAGTAGAGAACTCTCCTGATTGTAAGGCATCAGCTTCGCTGCCGGGTCATTTGTCATTGCCAACTCATTGATGTTTCGATCTCAAGTGGTCTTTTGCTTGTCTGGCACTTTCAGTTGCGTGGTGTGTTGTTTTCTATGCATGATTGGTTAGACCATTAGGTTTCCTTGTTTGCGCAGCCACTTCTGCCACTTTTCCTCATCAACTCTCACTTCTTTTTCGATCAGTTTTTTTGTGTTTTTTGCCTTTTAAATAGTATTTTATGATTTCAAGTGACGGCTGTCGATATGTTTGAGTACTTTAGGGTGATCTTATTGTTTGAAATTGATGACTGTCCAGCTCTATTTCAGCGGGAGGTCCATTTGGATTAATTTGTGATTTGATTTAGGTAGAAGTGCCAGGATTTAGGATACTAAGAGTACATGCAAGGGAGCCATGATCATATCCATTGTATCATGGATGGGAACTTTATTTAATATTAATAGTATAAGGGTATTCATCTTAATCATTAGAGACCAAGTATAATTAAAAACTAAAAACACAGTAAAGGGACAAACGATCGTCGCATGTCGATTTATTTGAAGCTTGTAATCCCTTCTAAGATCTACGCCGATATCTTGGACAATCTCGGCTGAATTGAAAATTCTACAAAGTCTCACGTTCTCTACACTTTTTGTTACCCGTATATATTAGGTTCAGTTTGAGAGGTTATCCAAGAGTTGAACAATGAAATCACCGGTTAAAGAAGAGACTACTTATAGGGCTTCAAAATGGTCGATACAGCTTGGTATTTCTTAGTATTTCTAAATATGAAAAGAGAACTCGGTTGTCGAAAGTTCTAGTTGAATGACGATGTCTTCTTCTGGATATAAGATTACTGATACGCACTTGGTATAAATTTTTGAGGTTAGATTAGTGTGATGTCGAAGTACTGAATCTCGTTGGCTATGCTATGGACTGCTAAGTATTTACATGAGTTGAATTACAAAGATCGTAAAAGGGTCTAAAGTTGGCATGGAGGGAATAATTCTACTTTGACAGCAAGTAAAGAAAAGGTTTATGACTTTTAACTCCGCTGGATTCTAAATTCTTCGGAAAAATTCCAAAAACGGTTTTTTTTTTCGAAATTACTGATTAAAAAGCAATAAATATATATTACATATTACTTAAGTATTCATAAAACTAGCTCATAGCAATTAAGACATTCGAAGCCTTGCTTTCAGCACTTAAATACTAGCCATGAAAAGATTTCCATAAGACATTATTAACACACGCTTAGACGAACTATTTCACCCTTACGTCGCTGATAGTACTTAGGTCTTATCACACTTTGGACTTGCATACATATATGTATGTATAAATGTACGTGCCATATGCAAGGAAGTCACGAGATAGTCGCTCATTATAACAGCACTTGACAACAAATATGAATGAGGAATTGACAATTATGGCGGTTGGGGTTCAGACTTGTGTGCATTGATTAGCTCATTTTAAGCGTTTCCAAATGATATTCTGTTTTAATAACATTACGCGAAGCCATAATGCCGCAGTCAGCGCCGAACGCTATCACTTTTTGTCATTCGACATATTTTTCGAAAGCAAACCCTGACCTCTTGCTGAGTTTAACGGTTGTTAGAAAAATCTTCATTTCAGATTATTAAAATTTTTTAGCAGATCAGCACAAAAATAAATATTGAATTTTTTAGTACCTTCCTTATCACTATCTCGTACTCATATTTCAAGTGAGATCATTCATTATTTCATTTTTTCTTTATTATTTGTGTGCACTAAATTATATAAATCAATGCGCCTGCTGTTGCTTAATCGTTAATCTTCGTTCTAGATGAGCGTTCGAGCGAAGTGTGTCTAATGGTGCTAAAGTTCACATTCCACTGATAAACTTTATTTGCTCTCCATTACATAGAAAATGTGTTATTTTCCATTTACAGCGCGCCTATTAAATTTAAATAAAGATTTTTAAAATATTTTTTGAGTTACACAAATATTAAGAAAGTGTCAATTATTTTTGTTTGTATCTGGATTTATTACTCCATTTCCTAAAACAAAATACCCAATATAGATGGACTCCACAAACCGTATTCAATGTTTTTCCAAACTACCGATCTTTCTATTTCAGTCATAGGCCGATCATCGTCAGAAGCTCTTCTTTTGCTAGACAATTTCTATGTCTTTGGAACAGTTCTTAGATTATATATTCTTGATTTTGTACAGAATAAAAAATAAGATACTAAACTAGTCAATTGCTGTAATAAATTATTTTTTTTTTGTTTAAGACTTTCCGACGTCGAACTAATCAAGTTTTCTGACCTTTGCATCGAAGCTATAAACTAGTCAATTGACGTAACCAATTATTTTTCTTTATGATTAAGACTTTCCGACGTCGATCTTTGCATCGAAGCTAAAAGTGCCAGAACATCAGGAGCTTTGACGTATGTACATTTTTTAAGTCGCTCTAAGAACGGTATCATATATTTCAGGGTTTAAGTAAATTTTTAGTTTGTCTAATCACTTCTAGCGAAAAGGAGGGAGGATCCAATCTATAACATAGGCAATGAAAGATATATGTATGTTTGCTTTAAAAGACAGTATAGGAACACTTAGGTTCCTTCTATGAATTGTGCGGTCTTTTTCTTGAACAAGCGAATCGGGATCGTGTAAGGTAGAACCTCCTATAAACTTCATAAGTTTAATGCAAATGTTTTATCTTCTGAGAGTTTAAAATGACTCACGTTGAATATATCCACTGAACTGAATAGGATTAGTACACCTCAAGGACGTCCTTTGACCAAATAAAATTAAGCCAAAGTATTGAATTGAGAAATTATTTCTAGCTGGAATCGGACACAACCGCAAGAAAACATCTAACACAATAAAAGCAACAGATTCTCCCATTCCCTCATACTATTGTCTGAACTCAAGATTGTAACATCCCATATACTCTTAAGCTCAGCCCAGCCTAGTTCTATAGGTTGCTTGTCACAGTACTACTTATAATATCTTTCCGTCATACAGCCAGATATTTTCCTGGTTTCCTGGTCCTCCGTCGCCGGGTTAGTAAGATCCTATTTATTTATACATATGTATTCTATTCAGTCCAGCTGCGTTTTCCATAAATCTCTTCTTACCATTAAATTTCGAATCTTTATGTCTTCACAGCAAATATCTAAATATCTAATCTAGTTTTCACAAGATTTTTTTCATAAGATATCAGTACGCATAGAGCTTGGTCTTGCTTTCAGAGAAACCAGCACAATTCTTGTTGGAACGAACTTCTGGGGCCTGAAATTAATTTGCTTCCAGAAGGATTGTGCCTTGGAGATCTCAAGAGATCGCTTGTCTGCTGAATAAAGTTTGCGAGGGTTCTCTTCTTTTCGGTTATTTTTTTATATAATCTTTTCAGTCCTTCTATGGGTATGGGTTATAAGTTTAGAACTCGCTTAAATTAATTCAAGATTCCTTTTTATATGGGTCCAAAGGCGACTCTAAAGGTAACATTGAATATATGGGGCTGAATTTTATTACAACTACAAAGTAAAGTGTAAACATCTGGAGATACTTACGTCAGGGCCTATACGTAGATTGCAACATTTTGCAGATTAAATCTATTTTCTGTTTATTTCGAAGTTATTTTTAATTAAGTTACATATTTATTCCACAATTACGACATTTGAAATCTAAAGCGTAAATTTCCGTTATGAAATCGCGAAGCTTCAAATCACCGATTCCAATAAATTTTAATGTTTATTGCCTGCGTTCTAGTTACTCTCTTATCAGAAAGTGAGTCTATAATTTAGCGCAAATGTCAAATAATGTCTGTCATTTTATTTGGTTAACCTTTTGACCTGCACTAGAGATTGACTTGCTACTTAGAAACAGGCCTGGTGTTATCACTTGTAGATCCTTATGCAATATCATATTTAATATTCAACAAACGCCTTGCTTTTGGCGTTCATTAAATTTAATTTCGAAATTTTCTGATTTTTATTTCGAGCGTAAAAAGAAATATTTAGAAATATTTTTGACATTTCGGGTCGCTGTTACGCCATGCAAAGACGATAAGCCGTTTGTTTTTGTTGCCTCGTCATTGCAACTCTGAAATCTGTGAAAGATTAAAGTCGAAAAACGCTGGTGTTATCAACTCTTGTTTAGTGAGGTTTAGTATTTTAATGAGCTACGAACGTTCTGTAGCTTCGAAGCAATAGAAAGTATTTTTAATTAAATTTCTATTGTTGTTGTAAAATTTTAAATAAATTTAATTACTTTATTAGATGGATTTTTTTCTCAGCAGTCGTATTGTATAAGAAATGCTAGTTGATAATATTTAACATTTGAATAATTTATTATTTCAAGTATCGCTGATTAAAATGCTAAAGTTCAATGCAAGAATTTGTAGAGAGATTTCGAAACAAAATTATTTTAATTGATAATTCTAATATTTAGAGTGGAAAAGTATTTATATAATAATAAGTTGTAGTTTTGTAGTATTTTTGTTTTAAATCGCAAAACTTGTTTTAAACGATTTAAAATTTTCCAAAATAGAGAAAAATTAGAAATTAAAAAAATTACAACTATAACAAAATACTTAATTAGTAAACTAATAAGTTACCTTATATATTGGATTTCTGCTAAAAAAACAATAACCGGAAGGAGATTTCATTGTAGTTAACCTAAAATTATATTTTTTACTAACCAAATAATTAATTATCAATTTTTTTTTTGTTCAAATTTCATCAATCAAGTAAAACTAAAAAACTTGTATATAATTTAAAACTTTTGCTGACATTTTTAGTCCACTATATACTAATTTTAAAAGCCAAATACAGTTGAACTTCTATAACTCGAACTCTTGATTGGCAATAGAAGTCAAATTTCATACAAATTTCATTCCTTAACTCGGAAGTCTCTCTAAATCGAAATTTTTTTTTGTGGGAAGTTCAACTATATATAAAAAATATTGTTTTTTTTTAAATTTGTATACAAAAATAAAAGAAATATTTTGAAAATAGTGTGAATCATTAGAAAAAAAAATATTTTTATTGAAAAACACTTAGAAAATATAATAACAATAAAAAATGGCTAAAGACAAATGAATACCAATATAAACCATAAAGTAAATTTAGCAGGCATGTGTTAGCAGGATTTGTGGAATTTTCGCGGCCGTTGAGGTCGTTTAAGATTCTCGAAGTTTTGGGGTAGAAAGTTAGTGTGTAGGTGGAAGAACGTCCACTGACAAGCAGGGAAACCGTGGTTACCCCAAGAGCTGCAAACCCACTACATATTTCCAAAACTCAAGACGGTGTTTAGAAATCAAATAAGAATTCACAAGTTCCATCAATGCATCCTATTACTCTTGGTATTCCAAATTTTTGCACAAAATTAAATTTTGCTTTTCTGGAATTCACTTCTGACTTTTGAAGTTTAATCCACCTCGTACACAAATAATTTTCTAAAACATTAATCATTTCGGATATGTGCTTCTACCCAGAAAAATATCGGAGCGAAACACCAAAGACTTGCCGCCAATTTGATTAAATTAGGTATGAACGTTTCTCTGACTAAAGGTATGATTTTGCTGAGTATTTCTAAAAATGCATGCTTACTTAATCGATAAACAAATCTGAAGCAAAATGAAACCTCCTCAAGTCGACAAGTAGAAACGCTCACGGGCAATCCGGACAGGGGATTAGAATGGCCTCTCAAATGCCGCCTTGATAATATCGTTCACGTTATTTTAACACATAAACAGCCATAAAAAACATTGTTTCACTGTTTAATTTCAAATTATTTAAAATTTTGAACAAAATTCTTATTTATTTGTTTCGTCAAATTGTCACAAAGAATACAGCTTTTTCGAATTGAATTCGAAATCAAAAGAAATCGTACGATTTGTTATTTCGGTACCGAATTGAAATCGCTTGATTTCCAGAACTTGAGCTTTTATTTTTATAAATACATATTTTTCAAAATATTTAAATATTTTTTTATGTATTTTTTTGCAAGTAATTTTTATTTTGCAAAATATAATAAATGTAAGTAAAATTTAACGATTAACTGATCAATTAGAACATTTTAAAATAAAAAACATTTTCTGAGAAAATAATAATTAAATCGCAACCTACACCAACTATGGAAATGTAATGGTTTTGGAAGGAATGTGAACTTTTAAAAATTATTGTCGGGTTAAGATGACGATGAGGCCGATTCCGTTTGAAGGAAAAGAGTTAGTGGTTTGAGTTTTAAATGTTATAAATTTGTTTATTTATATGGGTGTGTAAGTGACAATAGGGTTAATTGTTTTTGTGTAATTAGTTATAATAAATGTTAGTATATCGTAACTGTATTACCTGTGGTATAATTCCTTATGTTGTGTAGTGTTTAATTCCTCCTTCTGTTGGTTATGTGAATTTCTTTTCCTTATTTTGTTATCTCCTGAGTTTTGTGGGTTTATGTTGTATTCGTTTTCACTTCTTTTATCGTTAATGATTTTTATGTGAATTTTGGGTTTGTGTTTTTAATCACTTTGTTAGCGCGGGTTTTTGTAGTTCGTGTTGTGCACTTGTTTCTTTATATTCTCGCAACAAATGTTGCTAAAGAGAGTATTATAGTTTTGTTCACATAACGGTTGTTTGTAACACCCAAAACTAAACGAGTTAGATATAGGGTTATATATACCAAAGAGATCAGGGTGAAGAGTGGAGTTCAAATCCGAATGTCTGTCTGTCCGTCCGTCCGTCCGTCCGTCCGTCTTAAGTAAAAATTAAGATATCTTAATGACACTTGGCACACTTATTTCTTGGCACCATAGGAAGGTTACTTTCGAAAATGAGCAAAAACGGACCACAGCCACGCCCACAAAATGGCGAAAACCGAAAACACATAAAGGGCCATAACTAAGCCACAAATAAAGCTATGAAAATAAAATTTGGTAGGAAGGATCGCACTATGAAGGGGCATATTTGGATGTAATTTTTTTGGGGAAGTGGGCGTGGCCCCGCCCCCTACTAAGTCTTTTGTACATATCTCGCAAACCAATAAAGCTATTTAAACCAAACTTTCTGCAGTCGTTTTTTTTAGCCACTTCCTAATACAGCCCAAAAATGAAAGAAATCGGATCATAACCACGCCCACCTCCCATACAAAAGTTAGGTTGAAAATTACTAAAAGTGGGTTAACTCACTAAGGAAAAACGTCAGAAACACGAAATTTCACATAAGAAATGGCAGATGAAAGCTGCACTCAGATTTTTTTACAAAATGGAAAATGGGCGTGGCGTCGCCCACTTATGGGCCAAAAACCATATCTCAGGAACTACTCGACCGATTTCAATGAAACTTGGTTTGTAATAGTTTCCTTACCTCCCAATAATATGTTGTAAATTGGCTAAATCGCTTCACAACCACGCCTACTTCCTATATACCAGAACTTAGAAGATGATCTGAATCGTTTACTTTACAATATATATAGTAAGCACTAGTGAAAATATCGGTGCAAAACTTTGCACAAATACTGTATTTATAGCGTGGCAGCCCATATCTAAAAATCGATGAAATCGGACCATAGGTTTTCAAGGCCCCATGTATCGAACATGAGGACCTCGGTGCTTCTAACCTAATATTATGGTTTCCAACTTTCAATGGACTTTATACAATGTATATGACGAATATGTGGGTCAAATTGTGTATTATAAAGGGTGATTTTTTAAGAGCTTGATAACTTTTAAAAAAAAAAAAAACGCATAAAATTTGCAAAATCTCATCGGTTCTTTATTTGAAACGTTAGATTGGTTTATGACATTTACTTTTTGAAGATAATTTCATTTAAATGTTGACCGCGGCTGCGTCTTAGGTGGTCCATTCGGAAAGTCCAATTTTGGGCAACTTTTTCGAGCATTTCGGCCGGAATAGCCCGAATTTCTTCGGAAATGTTGTCTTCCAAAGCTGGAATAGTTGCTGGCTTATTTCTGTAGACTTTAGACTTGACGTAGCCCCACAAAAAATAGTCTAAAGGCGTTAAATCGCATGATCTTGGTGGCCAACTTACGGGTCCATTTCTTGAGATGAATTGTTCTCCGAAGTTTTCCCTCAAAATGGCCATAGAATCGCGAGCTGTGTGGCATGTAGCGCCATCTTGTTGAAACCACATGTCAACCAAGTTCAGTTCTTCCATTTTTGGCAACAAAAAGTTTGTTAGCATCGAACGATAGCGATCGCCATTCACCGTAACGTTGCGTCCAACAGCATCTTTGAAAAAATACGGTCCAATGATTCCACCAGCGTACAAACCACACCAAACAGTGCATTTTTCGGGATGCATGGGCAGTTCTTGAACGGCTTCTGGTTGCTCTTCACCCCAAATGCGGCAATTTTGCTTATTTACGTAGCCATTCAACCAGAAATGAGCCTCATCGCTGAACAAAATTTGTCGATAAAAAAGCGGATTTCACATTTCGAACCGAACACTGATTTTGGTAATAAAATTCAATGATTTGCAAGCGTTGCTCGTTAGTAAGTCTATTCATGATGAAATGTCAAAGCATACTGAGCATCTTTCTCTTTGACACCATGTCTGAAATCCCACGTGATCTGTCAAATACTAATGCATGAAAATCCTAACCTCAAAAAAATCACCCGTTATAATATATATAAAATTAAATAAATAAATTGCGAGAGTATAAAATGTTCGGTTACACCCGAACTTAGCCCTTCCTTACTTGTTTTCTCTATGTGTTGTTGTGTTGAAAGGGTAATGTGTGGTAGGTGAAGTTGGGGCGGTTTGTCTCCTCTGCATTACTTATCTATTACTTTTTGGAGGGTAATGCAGAGGAGTATTTGTTTGGACTAAACAAATATGATTTCCAAAATTTTACGCAATTAATATAATATGTTTCTAAATTTCTTTTTAATCCATATAAATAAATTTTTATATTTTAATTATTAAATTTGTTTTTTTTATTAGAATTATCACTTAATTTAATAATTTTACAAAAAAAAATTGTATTTAAATGTTTTTATGTTTTTTTTTTGCTTTAGGTAGGTAGATTTATTTCTGCTTCTAGTTTTTATGCAAATTTTATTTATTTTTATTGCAATATTTTAATATACTAATAGTTTTCACAAAAAATTTTAATTTGTTTAAATTTGTATATATATTTTTACTCTTTAAAATATGAATATTATAACAAATTAAAAATTATTTTTTTTTAATCTAAAAAATTTCTATATTTTACTAAAATTTTAAAGTAAAATAATTTTTTGTTATGAATTTTTTTTTATTTTTTTTTGGAAAAATAATATTTTATAGTCTTCATATAAAAAAATTACTGCAAAAAAAAAAAATCAAAAATATATAAAAAATTTTAATTTTTATATCATTTTGTATAATAAACTCTATAAAGATATGTAAACAATTTATTTATATATGAGGATTCATATATATCTCATATTCATCGTTTAATCTCAAATACAAATTATTCATAATTTCTGCCTGCTTATTGCCGACCAATTAAATGCATCAACTGTCAGCCAACCGACGACCACTACTCAGCTGGATTTTACATATGTACATACATACAAGTATATACGCAATAAAAACATTTTTAGCATCAGTTTCTAAAGTTAAAAATAAAATATTTGTATGCGCTCATCATAAAAACGGAAGAGATGTAAATCTATAAAAATAAATTTACAGTAAATAGGAGAGAAACAATAATATTGAAAATTACAACAACAAACAAATTGTTGCACATTCTGTCGCTCACTATGACGGAGGCAATGGATTTTTGAAAAAGAAAACATTTTGAATGATTATTAAAGCATAGCTGATTACTCATGTTTGGCATAATAAAATCGGGTGAGGCATGAAAAGCTGCATATACCCCCCGCAACAACGCGACCTGTTCTTCACTCTCAGAATATCCTTGTACAACCTGCATTCAAATATATACTCTCCTCCAGACTCTTAACCTGAATCATTTCATTTACATTCTTGCTCCTCTCCACGACCAACCCAACCTCTTCATCGGCGGCAACCAACGTCGTCCAACGCCAATGCCGCTTCGTGTGGGAGATCCACAAAATGACTTTCCCCTTTTTTCTAGCACATTTCTATTCTAACTTGTTCTTAATATATATAAATTAATTTTTCTTCTGAAATTCTCTATTCTATACGCCTGCAGCGTCGCCGCCGTCGTTGGCTGTCAAGCGAGTGAAGTAAGAGATCTATCTAAAAATATATCAACTAAATCCATTAGTTATGCTCTAGCAAAGTAGTTCAACGTAAACATTTAGAACTTCTTAGGCGAAAAATAGAAAATTCAAAACCAAAAAATCTGAAATTTAGAAAAAAAAAAAACTAAAATGAAATAAAACAAATGCGTTTTAAAAGTCTTGAAATTTCTCATCTGAGTGGGTATTTTGTATGTTTGAAGTGCATTTTTTTTGCATGTCTGGCGGGTGTAGTTAGTCTTTATTGTATTTTTTCCTCATTCTTGTCTCTCAGTGGCGTATAATCGCGAAGACATTGTCACAAAATGTTTTCGAAAATGAGCAGAGGACGTACTGTGTAAATATATTTTGAAATCTTTTTCAAGAGGTGTGGCAATAGCTTCTAATCAAACTTTTTTCCGTTTCAAGTTAGAGCAAGTAAGAAGAAGAAATAAGAGTATAAGAATTTGTATACGTAATTCGAATGTTTTCTTCAAGACAAAGACATTAGAATTTTGAAATGTTTTCGCATGTTAGAGTTTTCACAGTGTTCCCTCTGATTATCTACAAGAAAATAGCAGATTACAGACGCCACTATCAGTTCACAGTGTCGCAGGCTCGCTCGTTTTGTTGCAGGCGTGGTTTTCTCGCACGGTCCTGATATGTTGTCGCATTCTCGTTGAGTGTCTTATTAGCCAACTATTTTTTGGTTCCGACTTCCAAATTCTATTTTCTAGTCGATGTGGTCCGTTTTCTTTCAGGATCCTTTGCATTTTGAAAGTCCCCGCGGTAACTTTGTTGGTACTTGAGATTCCCCCGTTAACCGGAGCTTCCGAATACACCCGAGGCAAAGGGAATATGCTCTTTTATTGCTCTTGGTCAGAAAGGCTTCTGCAGCCACGGATATAAAATACTAACACAGGGATCTTGGAGTCGGTTCCGACTTTTCCGAAAGCTTAACATCTAAACCGTTATAACGAGGCAAGTTTCACCAAGAACGGAAATGTGATGGTTCTGGAAGTGGAACTTATTCTGAGGGCTGAAAGAGTTTTAACTGTACGAAAGCTGACCCGAAATTTCCATCAAAGCTGGGCTCTTTGTTTAGAAAACTCTAATTCTGTGATTAGGATGGTTCCGCAGCCAAGGGTATAAAATACTCACACAGGGAACTGGGAGTCGGCTCTGTCTTTTCCGAAAGCTTAAGATCTCTACCATTATGAGACATTACGTTCAAAGCCGACTAGCGCATAGAGAGAGTCGTCGCAACCTACACCAACTATGGAAATGTGAACTTGAAAGTAAGGCCTGACAGAGTTTTAACTGTACAATAAAACCGAAATTACTCCTAAAACGGGACTCCCTTTTTACAAAATTTTAAGAGGATTCATTAATTCTCTGATTTTGGATATATTAGTTGACAAAAGGAAATGAATTGTAAGAAATAAACAGAAGCTTAATCTTTCGACGATAAGTTTGGTTTATAAATAAATGATTATGATTTATATAAATTAATTTACAAGTACCGTTAATATAGATTAAATTTTTCTTTTCTTTCAAAATTAATCCTCCTGATCTTCATCGGAGTATGTACTCTCACTACAAATTCAAATTTAAATGATCTGCGATAACCTAAGTACATATCTCACAGATCGCTAAATGAACGACATGCGACGAAAGCAATACTTATCTACAATTGTCTCACAAGTACGGTTATTTACCCAAACATCTAAATATATTATAATAGTCAGCGAATAAAGTGTCAATGCCGTAAAGAAACTTCAAAAAAAGTATAAAAAAAGAGAAATAACGAACATATATTATGCTGCCTAGAAGGTGTTATATTTTGACAACTGTATTGAGTGTGAAAAGCTACCGTTTGACAGCCAAAATATCTACGAATGTACGTAGACGGACAGACAGAGGTGGCGTACATGATTACATGACGGCAGTGCGGAGTTTTGTGAGTTTAAAAGAACTCACGTTTCTACTAGATAGTGATATATTTACACATATATATTTGTATATATGTATATCCACATTTGTACGTATCTCATATCTTTTTCGAAAGAAAGGCAAAAAAATAGACAATGATATGTTGGAGTTAGATAGACGATTGACAGTTGCAAGAAAGGCGATTGTGTGAAGTGCTCTCTATCTATACACTTCGAGGCGATAAGCGCGTTGAAAGACATGCTGTTTAACAGCTATCTAGATATGTGTGTGTATCTAAGTGTGCGTACAAATATTTATCTAGTTACATATGTTTAGTATTAAATTACAAAAAAATAATTGTTTATCTAGGTATCTTTGTATGTATGTATGGTTGTTAAGCCACTCCAGACACTTGAAGGAAAAGGGATACTCATTAATCAGTAGATTTTAGGTCATTAGAAGATACTTGTTGTTATCGGAGTAAACACATATGTTTATGTAAGGATCATTGAAAATGAAAAGCAAGGCAGTTCTTGTAAAAAAATCTAAATTTCTAAAAATTGACTGAAATTCTTAAATAGATAGTGTTTTTACACGATTTCGATTATATTTGAAATATGTCTAAGGAAAATGCTGCCTTCTTTTCATCAGTTCTTTGGAGTGTGTCAAAACTAACTAATATTGACCAACTTCGATAACTATTCCAATGAAGTACCTGAAAGAATATTTTCGATTTTCGAAGTTCTCAGCTCATACCACTTCCATTTGATTGCGTGACCTTGATAACATTTTTTTTTGCCTTGCTGCTCTTTGCCTTATATTAGTTTCCTATTACATTACTACCAAGCGATCCTTTCAATATATTCCTCAAATAACTCTTTACTTCCTTTTTTCTTGGAAACATTTCACAATAAAAATGCATTCTTAATATCAAATAACCATATGAAATAAAAACCATAATAAAAAGTCAATTACAATATTTAAATGACCTCATACAATAATCCAAACCTCTCTGGGGTTCAAATGCATGAATGAAATTTTTGGCATTCAAATTTCGCTTCGGAAGCTATTTTTCGAAAGTATTTCATTAAATGCTGATATGTGAAATTTATACGAATTGATATGCTTAAGTCAATGTCAATGAATTGCAAAATCGTGTATACATCTACATACATACATATATATATATATATATAATATATATAAAAAAATATATAAACAAGTAGGGAAGGCCTTAGTTCGGATGTAACCGAACATTTTATACTTTCGCAATTTATTGATGTATTAAGATAACACACAATTTGACCCATATATTCGGCATAAAGTCCAATAGAAAATCATCATATGCGGTATATGAGGGCTGATGTAATTCCTAAACCGATTTCACTAATTTTCCCCAACAAACTACACTATATACAAGACTATTTGCTCACTTATTTTTGCTAAGATATTTCACATATTAACGGATATATGCGGAATAAAGCCCGCACATTATTAGGTACATATATGGGAGCTAGGGGAAGTTCTGATCCGATTTTAATCATTTTTGGAACATAAACACACTATTAGGAGAAAAAAATTTCCTCTAAACTGAATTAAAATATCTAAAAGATTTCCCGATATTTTAGGTGAAAAATTACCCTTAGGCACTGAGTTCTTCATGCAGATATCCGGGGACTTGAAAAGTTATAGTCCGATTTCGCAAAAATTTCCATAAGTTTTCCATCATTCAAATATCTAAAAGATTTCCCGATATTTTAGGTAAAAATTACCCTTAGGCACTGAGTTCTTCATGCAGATATCCGGGGACTTGAAAAGTTATAGTCCGATTTCGAAAAATTTTCCATAAGTGAAGCCACAGATGATATACAGTATTTGTGTAAAGTTTTATTCCGCTATCTTCATTGGTTCCTTATGTATATATTCTAAAGTTAAGGATTCTGATGGAATTCAAAATTGAGTTATAAGGAAAGTAGTCGTGAATCGATTTCGCCCATTTTTTGTCCTTGTTATCAGGGTGTCAAGAAAATATTATATACCGAATTTCATTGAAATCTGTCAAGTAGTTCCTGAGTTATGGTTTTTGACCCATAAGTGGGGCGACGCCACGCCCATTTTCCATTTTGTAAAAAAATATGAGTGCAGCTTCCTTCTGCTATTTTTTCTGTAAAATTTAGTATTTCTGACGTTTTTCTTTAGTGAGTTAACTCACTTTTAGTAATGTTCAACCTAACCTTTGTATGGGAGGTGGGCGTTGTTATTATCCAATTTCAATTATTTTCATGGTATGTGGTGGGGTACGTAAGAGAACCGACTGCGGAATGTTTGGTTTATATAGCTTCATTGGTTTGCGAGATATATACAAATAACCGATTTGGGAGCGGGGCAACGCCCACTTCCCCAATAAAATTACATCCAAATATGCCCTTTGCTAGTGCGGATCGCGGATTTATTCCAAATTTTACTGTTATATCTTTATTTATGGCTTAGTTATGACACTTTATGTGTTTTTGGTTTTCACAATTTTGTGGGCGTGGCAATGGTCCAATTTTGCCCATTTTCGAAAGCAACCCTCTCACGGTCCCAGGTCCCACATGTGTTCCAAGTTTCATTAAGATATTTCATTTTTACTCATGTTATCGCTTGCGCGGATAGACGGATGGACAGACGGACAGACGGACGGACAGACATCCGGATTTCAACTCCTCTCGTCATCCTGATCATTTATATATATATATATATATATATATATATATATATATATATATATATATATAACCCCATATCTAACTCTTTTATTTCTTGGTGACACAAACAACCGTTATGTTGTATAATACTCTCTTTAGCAACTTTGTTGCGGGAGTATGAAAAGTGCAAACTACATATAATTGTGAGCTCAAAACCATTTAAATTCCCATCTACAAAGCACTTTATGGAAATGACCGCAAAAAGTAACAGTAATTAAATAAAAAAGGAACAACAAAATTTTAAGCAAAGAAATATTTAAAAAAACTTTAAGGAATCACTCAGTGAACATATATTTTACATAAATACGCATAAATACTGTAGCAAAGTGTCGAAAAACGATCAAAATAAATCCCAACAAAGGCAAGAGTCAGCAGAGTTCTCCAATTGAGTCACCCGAGTCGCGATAATGCAACACGATGAGCCATATAATAATATGGGAAGTGAGCATACAGAAAATACATAAATAAATATCAGTTTACTTACATTGACATTCGGTTTAAATCGTATCCGAAATGTATATTAAAAATATAAAATTTTCTTTAAAGTTTTTACCAGTAAGTTACGGTAGAATTTGAATCTTCGATCAGAAATTACTTCCGCGTACTATAAGTAAATGATTTTAAACGTCAAAATAATATAATGAAATTCCTCAGTTGGAGTACGATCGTTTACTCTTTGAAAGCAAATGTTAGTCAAACTCTCCACCAGCTTAATAAAAAATCTGTTCTTACTAGACACCCGAATAATACAACCTCTGAAACAGTTTAATTTTATGCTCATAGACTCAAGATCTTTTTGCACTCGACTTGAGGGAGATAAGGGTTACATGAAGGAAATCGTTTACGGTTGATGTATGACACTATGCCTTTATAGAAAATATACAGCAACTATAAGGTAACCACCATAGCCAGTTTCCTAAAGTGCGATACGTTTGATACTATAATGCCCGGTTTCACAGTTCGTACTTAAGTTGTGCCCAAATAAAATCTTAGCTAAGCATTGTTATTAACTGAGTAGTCATTTGCGTTTCACAGTCGATGCTTATTTTCTATAAAATTCTATTATGATATATGGCAGCACAATGAAAAACATTTGTTTACAAATACCATCTGACAAATTGAAATTATTGTTGATGAAAAATAACTTTGCGACGAATAAATTTAGAATCTGGGAAATGGATGGAAACAATAAAAGGACACCGAATTTCACCGCAAGCGAGTGGGGGCACCTATTGCAACTCGCAGGAAAGCATATAACCGTCATTGAATGCAAGAAATCCCAAAATTTTTTTCAGCAAATAATTTTTATTTTATTTTTTTGACAATTAAGTCAATATTCAAAACAAAAATCAGCTGTTACTTAAGCACTGCTTAAGTCTCCCATTTTCAGTACTTAAGCAGAACTTAAGTATGAACTGTAAAACGCAATATTTCTGTTTTATCTTAAGCACAACCTAAGCACTGACTGTGAAACCGGGCATAAGTGTATTTTAAAATCTGCAAAGAATTTCTCAGAAACCTATTCAATAGTCATACAGATTTAGTTCAAAACGTATATTACAATATATTTGTTTTATAACATCAGAAACGAAATGAGAAACTTCGACGATCCTCGGGAAAGTATAACCGTTTCCCAGGAATATATTCAGTTCGTAAAGTTGAGACGAAGGGAAGACAAAATCGTTCCCCCAAAGTGATTGCTTTAACAATGATAAGGTAAGAGGAAAAGACAAACAGGTAAGACCTATAGTACTTGGACTTCCCATTTAAAGGTTGTGATCATAAATTAAGTGAGAAATGATATGATATTCAGACGATTTACGATACACGACAACAACATTAAGAACATGGGAAGTTTGAGAAATAAAAGCGGTTGGAGATATTAGGGAAGATGATTATGACTTTGGGCAAACATTTCTTGAAAAACCAAATACAAATAAAACTAAGATTGTTTAACTGAATTTTATCTGTGGCACTCATTTATATGAAAACAGGCGGAAAATATTTGAAGAACTATAAGTTAGTTTCAGTATTATTTTTTTCAAACACACGATCATTCCATCCTCCATGTTCCCCTTTTTTTAGATTTCTCCCTTTCCATTTTCTGAGTTTCTTTCCTTCTCTCTCTCTATTTTTCTCATAATAAAATGATATCTTGTGTGGCGACTTTATCATCGTTTGAGATGTACTATCGACTCTGTCTCGAAGACACTTCTATAACTATACTGTGAACAGTCGGAGTACCACCGAGATTCAGAAACTTATCACAGATTTTTAACCGATCTCGATATTTATCAAACACTCGTCTAAAGCTCTATATTTTTGGATCCGATCGTCCACTACCGATATTCAGAAGCTTATCCTCGATTTTTAACCTATCTCGATCTAGAATTTATCAAGCTTAGTAAACTCTCGTCTAAAGCTCTATCTTTTTGGACTCGTTCGTCCCACCGAGATTCAGCAGCTTATCCTAGATTTGTATCTGATCTTGATCTCGATATTTGTAAAGCTTGGTAGACTTTCGTCAGAAAAATTACAAGGATCCGTGAACTTTTTACTCAGAATATATCACACAGAAAGTGAACCTAAAGAATATGTCATACGCGCCTCCAGCGTTATCCAATAACACAGTGTCGGCCGTTAACTTATCCGGATATGCAAAACTGAGAATTCGCTTCAAATATTCATAAATATAAGCATTTCGCGGCAAACACCTACAAATGTACTTATATTTTTTATACCCACTCTGCGGTCACAGAAATCGCTTTGCGCTGTGTGGTTGGTGTTCATTTATTTTTATTATTATTTATTTTTGTTTGCTAGATAAAAAGTGTGTATATGTGTAATTTACAGCAAAACGAAATCAGCAACAAATTTAAGTATTAATATGTATGCCACAACGACCAACCATGCCAGAGGGACCCCCAAGCCGTCGCAGAAACACATGTGTTCCCAAACAACGCTTGACTTATCAGCGTGGCGACTTGTCGTGCGGAGTGTGTGTGTTAGTTGTTGCTTTACATTTACTTTTTAATATTTTTTCGTGATTCCTGTATTTTTTAGTTTTAATATTCACATTTTGTGCCCCCGCCTACTCCTTTCCCCTCGGCTCACATCTATGTTTGTGGCGCGCGGTTATCGTTTGGGGTTTGACGGTTTGTTTTCACTTTTTTTCAACTTCTTGGCGTTCACACACATACATTTTCATATGTAAATATCTATATAAATACTTATGTAAGTATGTGCGAACAGGAAAGGGTAGCTAGCGCTGACTGCCTGCTTGCCTGCCTGCCGGCGATTATTGACATCGAAAGCGAAATTCAAGTGTGCGCAATGCGACCACTACTTGCGCTTTATCCGCCTCATTATTGTTGTTGTTTGCTTTGTTGTTGTTGTAAATTTTGAATTTTTCGCGTAGCATTGCAAAATTGAAATTCTTTAGTGTCACTCATTTCAATTACAAAGTGTGAGAACTACTTGCCATTGCGGTTCCTATCGGCGCGTTCAAATCTCTACGGATACTCACGCGGTTGTGTGTGGGAATAATTTTTAATTGAATTAAAATACCGTTTTTCTTAATGATTAGTTTGGTATTTTTATCATATTTATAGTAAAGTAGAAAAATATTGAGATTATAGTCACTGATCTTCTGATTGAAATTTTCTGAAATGGAAACCACCCTTCGGCTATGTTTGACCTTGAAATCAAGTCTAGTTAGCTCTAAATGACTGAAATAATACATGAATATACAGCGAATTTTTTTGACAATGTTTTTAATTTATGGTGAAAGTTACAAAATTACAACGTGGGTGGCATCCTTTGCCTATATTTCTACTGTATAATTAACGGTATAATATTCGAATAAAGCTGAGAAAGATATCTTCTTCATTCAGAAAAATCATTATTGAAGAGTCCGTGGATAATTTATTTTTATCCAAAATTTCTGAGCTAATGATAAAATCAATCATGAAAGCTGCAAGCTTGACTTCTTTCTTGATAGTCTAAGTGTAGAAAAATATTACGGTAAAATGAAAATCGCGTTCTAGATGTTTTTATTGGGGAAAGAACTCCAGATTACACAGCTCTTTTTGGGCAGATGAACGTCAAGCTATAAAAAACGCCTGTCATGACGAATTCCTTACAGAAAATCAGTAGAAAACACGGAAACACTCTTATGAGTAGACGGGTCCAGCAATCACTGAAAATCTGATGAGATATTACTAAGCCCCCTCTGAGTGTCGACTGGCAGTAGAATATACTCCAGTCGATTGAGTCGATTATATTTCAATTTACTATTGTGTAACTTGGTCGACAAAATTCAATAATTGTTTCCGACTAAAAAAAAATCTCGACAAATAAGGGATTGAAAAGCATTCTCAGTTGATGGTTTAGCGATTTATCGACACTTACAATAGCACCAGTAGTCGATAATGGCTCAGTAGTCGATTATCTAATGCCAGTTGACACTCGCATAATAAGTCCCGCAAGAGCTTTCATTCAAGATTATGTGGAACAGCAGTACTCAGTATGAATCTTGGGTTTCGGTTGGTCTTTTCTTTTTTTTTTGTGGATGGCATACTTAGAACTGAAGCTTGACTTCTAATAGCTTTTTGTTGTCGTTAAAGCGGTATAGAACTCATCGAAATTGTCTTCCGGGAAACAGTCCTTAGGTCGAAGTAGATCAGGCTCATTTTTACGTTATTAGACGCGACTGCCCGAGGTTAAAGCTCGAAATATTTTAGAAAAGATGAGAGAGACGGAGAGGTCAACGATTATTGGAAAGTAAGCGATGAAAAATTGGGCACTGTTTTAAAGTCTCTTGACGACGGCAGTATACTTAGAAGTTAGCGTTGTCATAAAAGCAAGGCATATCTTTGGAAGAGTAAATAGCACACGTCTAATAAATTAGTCGAATATTGACGCTACGGAAAACTAGAAAAACTAAGCAAATACTAATACCCAGTAGAAAATTATGTTTTATTATTGTTGTTTTAGTTCGAAAGAATCTTTGAAGATTGCCACTTGTTTCAATTTTTAATTAAATAAGAAAATTCTAAGATAATATTAAGGTTTGCATTCCAAACCAAGTTGAACGTCGAATATTTTTTTGGGAAGTGTTGCCACCTATTCAAAGTTTAAAATTTAACAGAATTGATCAGATAATTTTTTTACAGTATTTGTAACAAACAAAAATTATTTAAAAACAGCCTTTTAACTAAAATTGTTTGGAAAAATGTTGCCACCTGTTTATATTTTTTTAATTAAATTTATAGAATTAATGGAATATTACAATATGGGTATCAAACTAAACAGCGTTAAATGAAATTTTTGTTGTTTAATGTTTTTTAGCAATGTTGCCACAAGTTTAAAATTGCTTAAAAAAAAATAAAAATTAAATAAATTAAATATTGATATTAATGAAGAATTTTGGTTACGTAAAAATTGAGCAATTTTTAATTATCTATAAAAATTTAAACCTCGCTTTCCAACACTGGGTTTAAGCAATTTAAAAATAAATATTTACCACTTTTTTGTATGTATGTATTTCGAACATTTGTTGTTAGCACGTGTATTGGCTCAGACACGCTTTCCATTATTTGACGAAGAAAGAAGTAATAATATTTACACAATTTGTTGTTTTTTTTTTCAGAAAGCCTCCACTTACAACATACAAACATATGTATTTGCGTATAACTGTCTGTATATTTGTACATTGAGTTCATCACTTTTATTTGTTCGCTGTCTTCAAGCATAGCATCTACCAAATTAATATACCAATGACACCAAACTCCTACACATACATACATACACACATTTATAGCATCTAAATTTTCTTTTATACACACATACGTACATACAAATTATTTTTATTGAAAGCCAGTTTAGTAAACATATTTGTTTAATAAATAATTCAACACTAAGCTTGTCATTTATGTACTATTAGATACATACATATGTACGATTATATAGATATATCTCATACAAATATGTAGTAGAAAATGTGCTGTTGGATCGCTTGTTGTACTAGTTGTTATTACGATGTCTTGGCGTTTTGATCTGGCACTAATACCTCTTCAACTTGTTGTTGTTATTGTTGTTGTCAGCAACGTTTTCACGTTGGCCTGTTAAAGTTGTCAATTTGCTTGTCACCAAAATAAACATTGGCTGCAAGCAATCGATGCGTTGCATAAAATACATACTGGCAGGCGCATACAGCGGTGGGTAGGTAAATGAGACTGTTAACATTTTTAATCTTAAAATATGTTTAATATTGCTTATGTTTTCAATATTTCGGACAACAACACAACTTTCAAGGAAGTACGTTCTTCTACCACGAGCTATTTAAAAGAAAATTAATTACAAATTAATTCTTTGAATTTTTAAATTATTTCCCTCATATGTTCTACTTTTCCTTATCCTTCTCTTGTTTGTTTCTCTCTCTCGTTCACTCTATATTTCTATTTTTTCTTCTGCATTTTGTGTCACTCTCTTCCTTTACTTCTCTTCCACTAATTTTTTCTTAATAAAACTGTTTCTTATCTTTATTTATGTTCTTTGATCGTTCTCATAATGTTTCTCTCTCTTTCTTTCCTTAATTTTATTCCGCTCTCTTACTTTCCTTTACTTCCTCTCTTTTTCTGTCCATTCCTCTTAATAAAACTTTATTTTATGTAACGACTTGATCACTTGAGATGTTCTATTCACTCTTTCTCCAAGACATTTTAATCTATTTCTGAGCTAGATAAAGGCTCTATCTTTTTGGATCCGAATGGACAAAAGTCTAAACAGTAGTTCTAGCTTATACTAAGGGATTATGTAGATAGTAGCAAATAGTTTTGACAAATCCTGAAATCCTAATAGACCTTAGCCGAATAAAAATTCCGATTCGGAACCGACTGTCGTAAACTTGCTATTTCTTGCCTAATGGTGTCCTATCTGAGATTAAAAGCTTTGCTCTTCTGTCAGGATACATTACTTTTCTCATATGAAACCTGCACCCAGTATTTGTATACTCTCTCATGGCCGTCTAGATTATCATTAGGGAATTGGATTAATTTATCGCTCGTGGGGAAATGAGCATCCAGTATTTGTACAGTTTCTCATGACCGTCTAGGTTATCATGAGGGAGTTGGGTTAATTTATCATTTCAAAAGCTTGTCCAATTTACCATAAACTCAATAAATTCAGTTTTACTTCTAGTCTCCCAGATTATATAGAGCTACATTGAACTTTTGAGAGTGAGGACAGACCCATTTACTTGGATTAGCTTACAAGAAATTTACATCTAACCGGCATAGCTTAAGGTGTAGGAAGTTAAAGGGAGAGTCTATATATTTTATATTAAGCTTTTTCATAATATTTCAAATTGTAATTACGGATAACATGTTCTGTAAATTTTGATGATAAATGATCAATAAAAAGACCAAAAGTAATACTCGCGTAGTACAGTAAGAAATACACTGGTGAGAAAGTAATATCTCTATTTAGATGACCGTAGCTGTATATATATGCATACATATTTATAATTAATTTTTAATTTATATACAGTTGTGAACATATAATTAAGTCACATGTAACGTGGTCAAGTGTTTTTAATACCACTTTGTAAAAAACGAGATCTTAATTAATGTGTTTGTTGACAAAAGTCTCGAATAACGGGTTTCAAGAATTTAACAGCAAAATTTTCAACTTTTTCATAAAATATATTTCTATTTGTCTATATATTATATTTCTATTTGTCCTCTACGCATTTTTTCATTCATCGCCTTTCGGTCTCCATAGTTTCATTCAACTTGCCAACGAATTTAGCGGCAGACGTAGACACCAGCCAAAAATTTTTACTATAAAATAATTGTTGACCAAAATAATTGAAACTTCCGGCAACACTTAAAATACCGGCACGTTTTATACTTAGCCTCGGCAGACATGCGTTGACACAGGCGTCACACTGTCACAAGCCTTAAGTGAATTGCAGACGCCAAGCCATAATAAAATGGCCTAACAGAAATATTTCCGCAATTAAATTTCAATATAAATGGTTGTAGGATCGATAAGTAAATAACTTAAATAAATATTTGCATAGGAATGAATATTTAATTCCATTATTTATGTGTGTTTCATCGTTTTTGCTCAGACCGCGGTGAGATTAAAGGGCTTTGGCGTCAGCTGATTGAGTTTGGAGAGGAGTGTGTCTAATTTAGGTGGAGTTCTATCATGTTCTGGCGGATTTGAGTTCAATGAAAGCGTGTCTGTGCTTTTTGAGAGATGAGCAGCGGCAGATCGTAAGGAATGTTAACCTTCGATTTGGATTGATACAAATAGTTGTGGTGTGTCGTTGGATTGGATTCCTGGAGATCTTCTAGTCTTACTTTTGATAGATTTTTTGACCTAAAAAAGAACTTAAAAACCCTTAGAGAGCAAATAAAAAGCTCTCTGAATTTAACCGAATCAAAAACTCAGGTGCTTTTGAAGATTACCCACACTTCCGACATCCACCAAAGAAAAACACATTTGGATCGCAACTTGGATTGTCGTACCTAGAAGTTAGGTAATTGGTAGAGATAGAGAACGTCGGATCAGGGATAGAAAAGCGAATATATAGCCTCTTCCATACGGTCGTCAGCAAAGGAGGCGGTATAACCTTATCAACTTCATCGAGTAAACGAGGTTGCAAAACCAAGGCAATTACTTGTCAACAAATCTGGAGGCTGCAGTCGATACCTCGACACCAGAACCGGATAGATACTTTGATAACCTATTAATCTTAAATCCATTTTAACAACGCAATTACAATAAAGAAGCCTCGGATGAAACAACAACCCACCGAGATAACGACCTTTAGTATGAAAAATAAGACCACATTGTGTACATGGAATATTAAAAAAAGTATTTCTTTGCTCCCCCGGAGCCATATGTTACAATGTATGGTACTATAGAGACAAAAGTCTCAACATACATTTTTAAGGACCTTATTGATGATCCAAACGGACGACCATTTTGTTGTAAAAAATTCCCATAAAGTCGTTAGAAGAATTTTATAAAGATAACACAAGTCGACCCATATATTTGGTATAAAGTTCAATAGAATAACGAAAATCATCATAAATAGTATATGGGGACTGACGTAATTCCTAAACCGATTTCACTCGTTTTCACCACCAAGATACAATGTATCGAAGACTATACGCTCACTTAATTTAATATTACTTATAATTAGGTATATGGGATCTGGGGGAAGTTATGACCCGATTTTTACCATTTTAGGTACAGAGAGAAACTGTTATAAGAAAAAAATTCAGAGGGAATGAATTACATTAAAATATCTGAGAGATTTACCTAAGTATATTTTCGGTGAAAAATTATCCTTAGGCACTGAGTTCTTCATGTTCGATATCAGGGGCCTTGAAAAGTCATGGTCCGATTTTGACAATTTTTCCACAAGTGATGTCACTGCTCAAATACAGGATTTGTGTAAAGTTTTATTCCGTTAGCTTCATTGATTCCTTATGAATACATTATAAAGTGAACGAATCAGATGGAATTCAAAATTTAGTTATATGGGAAGTAGACGTAGTTGTGAACCGATTTCGCCCATATTCCACCCGTGTCATCAGGGTGTCAAGAAAGTGTTATATACCGAATTTCATTGAAATCGGACGAATAGTTCTTGAGATATGGTTTTTGACCCCTAAGTGGGCGACGCCACGCCCTTTTTCCATTTTGTTAAAAAATCTCAGTGCAGCTTCCTTCTGCCATTTCTTGTGTAGAATTTGGTGTTTCTGACGTTTTTCGTTAGTGAGTTAACCCACTTTTAGTAATTTTCAACCTAACCTTTGTATGGGAGGTGGGCGTGGTTATTATCCGATTTCTTTCATTTTTGGACTGTATAAGGAAATGTCTAAAAGAAACGACTGCAGAAAGTTTGGTTTATATCGCTTTATTGGTTTGCGAGTTATATACAAAAAACTTATTTGGGGGCGGGGTCACGCCCACTTTTCCAAAAAAAATTACATCCGAATGTGCCCCTCCCTAATGGGATCCTATGTTCCAAATTTCATTTTCATAACTTTATTTATGGCTTAGTTATGACACTGTATAGGTTTTCGGTTTCCACCATTTTGTGGGCGTGGCAATGGACCGATTTTGCCCATTTTCGAAAGCAACCTCCTCAGGGTGCCAAGGAACATGTGTTCCAAGTTTCATTAAGATATCTTAATTTTTACTCAAGTTATCGCTTGCACGGACAGACCGACAGACGGACGGACAGACACCCGGATTTCAAATCCACTCGTCATCCTGATTATTTATGTATGTATAACCCCATATCTAACTCTTATATTTCTTGGTGACACAAACAACCGTTATGTGAACAAAACTATGATACTCTGTGCAACAGGTTGCGAGAGTATAAAAACTCTTCTTGGTTTTTGTGTAGGAATATCGTCTGGGCAAAGTCCTTCTGGTTCCGAGGCGGTGGTCGTAGTATCGTCTCCTATTTAATTGCTTTGTCTTTGCGGAATTGAGATACGAGCATCCAGTGCTTGAGGACCTTTTATAATTAAGGAGTCTTACAGTCTTCCCGAATGGCGGAGTAATGAGACTGAAGGAAGTTAGAAAGCGGGCTTTGTGATAGTCTGTATTTTACAGAAGACGTGTAAGTCTTTTCACATAGTTTTTGATTTTAGGGATCTTAAGGGTGGGTGATAGAAAAGAGGAGTTCATGGTTTTTACTCTTAGAAAAGTCGTATTTCATGGACTAGGAGAGTGTTTGCATCACATTCTAAACCATTGGTCCGATTCAAAAATTGAAGATCCAACCCATTGGAGCTTAATTTTCAAAAGTGAAGTTTTCAAAGAAAATTGCCTTGCTAGCAAATCGAACTTCAAAGCAATTCAAACCAGATCTAAGAAAATCGAAAAGGAAGCGAAACATTTAAAGACTTTCGCTAATACCAATTGTAAAGTAGAAAGAAACCGAAAGTTCGCATGCAAATAGCACAGAGTAATCAAGGAATTGCTAAAATTAGTCGCAGACATCAGCAGAAAGTAGTGTAAACAGTTTGAAAAATGTCAAAGCAACGCGAAAAATTGGCAATCAACTATTGGCAATAGTCGCATTCGGCCGCTAAGAGCACAGAAAATCGATCATCAGCGCGGTTCAATGACCAAAGGCCAGCAGACAATAACAAAAGCTATGGTATAATCGCGGACCAACACTGTTGCAAGCTTCTACCGTATACCACGTACCATCTCATGTGGATCCGATTTAAGGTACGTGACGAACGCTTGCCAACACTGTCACTGTGCTGACAGCGATGCTAACGGTACATTAACGTCAAAGCAAAAAGAAAAAATCGAAAATAAACGAGAATAAGAAATTGTTAGCGAAAGGTGATCATTGTGGCATGAATGTCTTCGCCGCGTAAGTGTCACATGCCATGCCCGCCATGACCACGCCTCGCCGGCAGCAATGCGGGCTGTGGTGGCGGTGAAGAGTGAGCAAACAATTTGAAATTTTCAGGTCATTTACAGCACAATTTTCAATTTCAATACAACAATTTCGAATGAGCCAAAGAACGAACAGCGAGATGGGGAATACTATTTAGCACATTATTCGTTTGGCATTAGAGATACGCGGCCGAGCTCAGCGGCGGCTACCACCCGCACCCGTGCATTGTCTGATTGTCATTCCCCGGCAATTCTCGAGTTGTTGTGACGTTATGCTTTCATCTCGATCGATTCCTTTCTTTCTTCTTATTTTGAACCGACTTTTGTCATTCAATTTGAATGTGAGTATTTTTATAGAAATGTTAGCGAGTGTGTGTATGAGGAGCATAAAAAATGCGCTAACTGTACATACTAGAAACGTCTATCTTTGCCTTAACCGAATGCAAAGCATTCTAAGAAGTGTTGTTTTTTGTTTTTTATTGTACCCTGACTGCTCAGCCGCATTGCAGTCGTAGAAGTGTGTGTGTGTGCATACGATCACCTTCGTTGCTCGCTCGTTGGGTGTGAAATTGAAATGCAAATGTGACAATATTTGCGCCTTAATGCCCAAAACAATTCAACGGCAATCCATTTTAATTCGATTCGATACGAATCGGAATCGATTTGATTTGAATCTAATTTTGTGCGCGAATCGCGAGCCAAACGCACAGACCGTAGGTCGATCGGTCGCCGCTTGACGTGTGGTGCAAAGTGTGGTTCGTATGCATGTTTGTAATTAAAATTAAATGTACTTACAAAAATTTGAATAGAAAAGGTTTCTAATTGCTTTCAAGAATGTAAATTATTTTTGAAAAATGCTCTTTTATCGTTTTACAGGCTCAATGTAGCTCGATTGCTGTAGATGTTGCCTACATTTAGGCGGATTAATGAAAAAAGGATATCGTAATGTCCAAGGGGAAGGATAGTAGAAGGACTTGACCGATTCGTTCGAGACGAAACAAAAAATAATAAAGTTTCGTCCTCTGCTTTCCAAAACTCTAAAATGTTTTTCTCAGAAAGGCCATCAGTGGTTTGAAGCTATCGTTCAATACGTTGAAGCCTCACTTTTAAAATGTACATACATTTGTAAGCAGATCAGAACTAATATAAGTCTGTCATTGGTTTATGGTTTTGAGAGCTAGTGGTCAAGGACTGCTCAATCCAGATGCAGTTTCTTTTAATGTAGTTTCACTTCGTTTATGACTAATATTTTGAAATATTTTCACTGATTGTGTTTGAAAATTCTCTGCTATTACTCACTTATAATGGAACGCAGTTAGAATAAAGACGATCGCACGAATCTCGTGCTCGCAAGTTCCTTACTGTATCTAAGTGTTGTTAGTTATTCCGTTTCTTCAGATCTCGAAACCATGACCTGCAATGGGCTAACGATAGGTTTCCGTTATTGTTTTTGAAAAAATAGGGTATTTATCAGTCAGTTGTTCCTGGTTCGTGTTTCGGGATGGTGTCTTAAATGAGGATTATTACAATTTAAAGCTTTCATATATTGGAAAGTAATTAATTTAATCAGAACCGCCATAAGGAGGATTTTCCCATCCTGCGGAAACTCAAAACATTTCGCAGCAGTGAACATGAGTGGTTTGTATAACCTCCCCATTTTGTATCCGTTTGTTTTCGACATCAGTCCAGGATTGACCGATCCGAGATGTTAGGTTAGTGTCTCGAAGAGTCCCACTTGGACAGCCAAGGGCGCCGGCCCATTGTGATGCCGAAAAGACTCCTAAGCATGGATCGCAATGATGACACTCATATACCGCAGAAGCGTTTTGAGCTTGTAACAATTTTTATGAGGCGTATCATGTAGATTCCAGCCAGTTCGTTTGGTTCGCCAAAGGTATAGCTACCGATATATTTAAATCTCAGTCATGCGAACGTTCGACAGTAGAGGAGGAAATGACTTGATGTTTCCACTTCGTTCGACAGGATTGCTAATCCTATCAAATGTATGTCTATACCACAATAGCCTGCGAGTATTCCCACTATTGCGGCAAGATGAACTTTTTTTAAGTAGCAGGTAGTACCGCCGATCTCTTCGTTCCATTCTGAGCCAAAAGGATCACGCAACCGAGCGGGTTCTGGTTGTTAACCTAAGAGCAAGAGGTTCATTGATCCAATGCCAAAACGCAAGAGCACAACAGAGCCATGGCCGAGATAGCAGCGGGGAAAATTACTCATCTTAGATCAATAAGTTCCCCATCCTTGCCTTCTAGCTTCTAGAGTCCAGCAAATGTACTCAAAGTACTTGGTTCTGATGTTTAAAAAAACGCGTTGCTGTTGGAAGAAGGGATGGGGAAAACGAGGACTGTTAAAAAACTTGTATTATTTTGGATCATTGTGCGATACGGACCCGGAACCCTTATAATATTGTTCGAAACCATTTTAGGTATGTAAAAAAGACATAGTTTGTCTACTTTCCAGCCTTCGAGATAATTAACCGTATGTACGGTTTCTGGACCACCCTTTATTTGCCACTCATCGATCTAGTCAAGCCTATGCATATGTAAATACACAATTGTATGCATAAATATTTTTGTCTACTCTGTAATGCTTTGAAATAGTTGCGAGCCGTAAGTGGTCTCTTAGCGATCTTACATACGCACTCACACACTTCAGACATATCTGTGTTGAAACCATTTCGAGCATTTTTTTTCACTTTCTGTTACATTTTCTTTTCTTGTTGAGGCGTCGATATATTTCAATCGATTGCTTATTCAGTGCGTTCGAGCGCATTTGATTGCTATTTATGTACAGACAAACATACATACATACATATAGATTTAGTCAATTGTCATGCCCGTCACCATGTGCCCATCCAAGCTCATTATGGGGTACGCTATGCCTATGGGCGTTTTCCTGCAGTGAATTTATTTTTCCATTTTTTTTTGTGTTGTTGTTAGCTTTTTATAGCACCAGGTATGCGATCACTTAATTTTGAAGTTTTTTTTTTATTTTTTGTGACTCGCCGATATATTTTTGGTAACTTTATTGGCAATTTGCTGTCGCAGTGTCGTTATGCCTTTGTCTCATCATTATTTCGTATTGTTTTTAGTGTTTTTGTTATATGTTTTTACGACGTTTTTGAAATTCTAACACCGTTGCACTTCCATTAGTCAACGCATTGCCGCTTCATACGCCCTAAATGATTTTGTGGCTCATAAAGTTTACGAGCTTCGCGCTTGACTTTTGGGTTCGAGCGTATTGCCGCAGAGGTGTTCCATATATTAACTAGAGTTTGTAGTATTTATTTGCTTTGCATTTGTTTGTGTCCAATTATAAAACGATATTATTTTTCAAATTCGTTGGCACGTAAAAGGAATGTCTGCCTAGATTTCAATCAGGGCCGGTTGGTGCGGCTGTTGTTGGTGGATTTATGACTTTAGTTTGATTTTTAAATGCCAATTGAGAAATAGAGCAGTAATATATTTATAGATTTAGTGTTTTTTATTGAGTTTTAGTATTGAATGTGAATAATAAGACGGTAGTGTGTACGTGAATACGTAAAAAAGGGAAGGGTTGACATTGTTAAAACCGTCAAAAGATTGTCAGCTGTCTTCATAGTTGTACTAAGGCCACTGTCATGCAAATGAGACGAATATGTTGAATATGTTTTGTGGGATTTATGAACCAGTAGATCACCTACGGTGCATTCGCCTGAAGAACTTCACTTTAAGAGTGTTTTTGGTTCGGGGCACATATCAGTCGGAGCCTTTCTTTAAACGTTACACAAGTGTCTTTGTCCGTCAACGAAAGGAACTCTGTTTTCCTTGCTTAATCATTCTGCCTCGACTGTTTTTGTTCCAAGAGAGGTTCTATACGGATCCTTCCATCCAATTGGCACCTAGATTGGTTTAAATAGGGCAAAGCGAAGACTTGATGATAATTTCAGCAGTGATTGTCAAACTTCGGTTGACTTTTCAGTGATTGTATTGTCTTCAATTTGGAAAACCTTGGATGAGTCGAGAGATTAGCACTGCAGTCTAAATCCCCTGATTATCAAGTGAATTTCTCTTCCGATTTCCTTTAAATTCTACAGTATCTGATCTGCTAAGTTATATAGGCGTCAGCTCACCTGTAACATTACGACAGACCTCAGCCGAACAAACTCTGGAGACAATAAATTGATTTGATCTTGAGTAGATCAGTTTTAAGACTATTCAATGATCATTGGAGGAGAGCAAGCTTTTGCTTAACCTCAACATTTGCTTCCTTGATGATAATCTCAGCAACTCTCTAATCAAACTTCAGTAGTCTTTTTAGTTATTGCAGTATCTTTTATTTGGAAAACCCTGGATGGGTCGTAAAACCTATATAGATCATAATATATAATGAAGTGATTACTCTTCCGATTCCTATTCATTTTTTCAGTATCAGATCAGCCAAGTGATATGAGCGCCAGCTCACTGTAGAGTCACGGCAGAACGATCTAATGTACTATGGAGACAATAATTTGATTTGATGTTGAGTAGATCAGTTTTAAGACAGTTCGATGAACATTGGGCGATAGCAAGCTTTTGCTTAACCTCAACATTTTGCTTCCTTAGCGTGTAAAGTATTGTAAAATTATGAGACCCTTCCAGCCTTAGGGTGTATACACAGAAATTTTGAGAAACTTCTTCATTAAAACGGTTGTGTAGGTGCCACAGTCTTGTGTTCTATGGCTTATGATGATTTATATGCTCGAGCCTTAAGAATTTTTTGGTGCTTTTTCTGGAAACTTTAGTTTCATCCGAACCGCCAAGTCGAAAAAATGCATGGATGGTACTGAAAATGAATACGACTCCCACAGGATCGACAAGTAGAAACATAGAGCTATATTGCATGTATGATACCGCCATCTAGAGTTCAAAACTGTGAAGGGGTTTATTTATAATAATTTAATTTGTGCCTATAAGCAACATCCTGTAACGAATGAACCAGCATACATAGGATTTTGAAATTTTTATCACTTCATATTTGAGTTAAGACTAATATATATATGTACTAAAAAAATTGTTAGCTCCGCCCATTTTAATTCGGGTATGAGAGGGTAAAGACCACTAAATTTATATTAGAACGCTGAGGTTGGTTCTGGTTTGGATACTGCTTCGTCAAAAGCTTCCTTTTATTACATACAACTAAAAAAGGGGAGGTGATGAGTCCAAGTCAGTCACGGTTCGTGGACCATGGCCTTTTTCCAGAGTTCCACAGTCCACCTAGTAAAATGCTTAAGTAGCAAAAGCTTGAGTAAGGCTTTGTAAATCCGCGGAAGCTCCTGGATTTCCGCACAGTTTATACACATTTTGCAAAAACAAGTATACGCTGTACAAACAAATTTATCTCTCTAAAAATATGTTGTAAATCGAATTACATAGAAATTAGACTGCAGGTGTGGTTTTAAGTGCCCTCATATCCGTTTCGGCATTCCACAAAATTGCAAAAAGCTCTGCAGCTATGAATATAGCTAGGTAAATAATATCTATTTTTTGTAGCTCCACGGGAACTAGACACCACCGATACCAATGGTAACTATTGGTATTTATTTATTTACTTGTTTGTTTGGTATTTTATTTATTTGTCTTGCCAATGCTGCCAATCGAATTTTATTGCCGCCAAATACTTGGAAACAAATTGCTGATTTATATTGTAGTTTTATTAGTTGGTTACGGTGGAATTGCTTGAAATATGCAAGAAATAAATAAAAAATGTGGAAACGAAAAATGCGGCAGACAGTTATTTACCTGCATTTATAATATATTTACGGACATATTTCGTATATGCAGTCTTTGGAGATTTACATATTTTCGGAAGGGTTGACACAAATTTGTGTATTTATGTTTATACTTTACGACGTAGTCGTGTGCATAAAGTTCGTTGTTATCATTAACGAGTTTGTGCTGACGCGGTGTCGTGAAATTTAACTTTATAGTAATTTTTTCTTGAACCGAAACCGCCGCCAAATACTCAGTTGACATGCTTTTCAGCAAGAAAAATCATACAACATCTGGTTTGAGATTATACAATGCAAGCAAAACACTTTAAACAAATAACAAAATAGTTGGAGTGTCGGATTGATGGAAGGATCGTCTTATCATCACATCTTGTTTGCAAGGCAGGACCTGTAGTAATAAGATACTACCTCACGTCAACTCATCTGTTGTTCGATCTTTATAACCCCCTAGTGGTACTTGTAAACCACAGTGAGAAAATATTTGTGCAGAGCCATAATAAGGATGATATCATAGTCAATTCCAATTAAATAAGAGGTAGCGATCCTCAGTTCTGATAAGTTCTAATAATCTAGACTTCCAGGCAAATACTTATGTTCCAAAACACTTTCTTCTTTACTGATTTTAAAAATTTTATTTATCCCACCACCTATAGAATTTATTGTAGTAGCAAAGAAAACAGAAGGTGACTCCTCATAGTTGGTTATAAATCCAGTTCTATTCCGTTAGGGAAGAACTGATTGGATTTCAATGAAAATAGGTTATAAAATGGAAAAGGAAGTATCTACAGGCAACTGAAAATCGGAACATGACCGATACTCCTCAATAGGAAAAATATCGGATATATAATAGCCATATTTTTGTTTAGTACCCCCAAGAACTCGTATAAAAACTATGTGGAGGTTAGACAACTGACTAACAGCTCCCTAAAAAGAACGACATCCATTACCGTTAAATACATAAAGGTCATACATTTTCTCATGTAACATGTTGTTAAATGACTTCCGTCCTCTAGAATTCGTAGAATATGAAGAAAATGTACCAAACATTTTTGGAATTTTCATTTATAAGAGCTTTAGTTGATTATATAATGAAATATATAAAGGATTTTTAAAAAGGGACGTTACAATTGTAGACCGATAGGGACAGCAAACGGCGCCATATTTTTTCCGGCTCTTTTGACATTTCTCTTCAGTAAGGTTTGCCATTTCATCATTGAAAGATATATAATCCAACAACGAATCGAAATTATTAAAATTTACTACCGAAATTCGTGGTCAGTGGCCTCAACTTTAAGACTCATGAGTCACCATTTGGTGCGGTTTATGGGCCGGTGGCGTCATTGGGCCGCACTTCTACCCTGATGATCAAGACCGGTACGTTATTATTAAAGGAAATCGCTACCACTCAATTATATCCGTATATTTTTGGCCTGAATTGGATAATATGGACTTGGAAAATATGTGGTTCCAACAGGACGGCGCCACAAGCCACACAGCGAATGTCACAATCGATTTATTAATAACCAAGTTTGGAGAACGTGTTATCTCACGAAATGGCCCAGTCAATTGGCCGCCTCGGTCGTGCGATTTGACGCCGTTAGACTGCTTCTGGGGCTATGTGAAGTCTATGGTCTATGCCAACAAGCCAGCCACGATTGATGGACTTCTTGATTGGGCTCATGACCTGGACTTCTGCAAGTGTGCCCGTTGTGGCCATGCAAATGAAATCGAGTATACATAATGACATCGAATGTACTTTCACAGGAATAAAGAATTTCATTTGTTTTATTTAAAAAAGCGCTCTTATTGAAAAACCATTTATTTCAACCAAACCGTTTTCTCGTATGGATGATATTCCTCTTGATTTAAAAGAATTTTGATTCTGGCCTGGCGGTCTTACTATGTGCATCTTGCTGAATCCGAATCCGAGGTCTATTTAACCGCATCAGATCAGGGTTTTGACATAACCCCAAAAAATCAATATGGCAGAGAGTGTGTTTAAAAATTCATCAGTAAAGGTTCCAGTAAGTTTGTCTGTAGGAGCTTTTTTCATGCCAGAAAAGCACTCAGGGTTCCAATTGCTTGTCACTTTGGGCAAGAAATACTCACATTCACCTTGTAATAATCCCATATAAATATAGTGTACTTCTTCTTCTTAACTGGCGTAGAAACCGCTTACGCGGTTATAGCCGAGTCCACAACAGTGCGCCACGCATCTCTCCTTTTGGCGGTTTGGCGCCAATTGGTAATACCAAGTGAAGACAGGTCCTTCTCCACCTGGTCCTTCCACCGGAGTGGAGGTCTCCCTCTTCCTCGGCTTCCACCAGCGGGTACTGCATCGAAAACTTTCAGAGCTGGGGCACTTTCATCCATTCGAACAACATGACCCAGCCAGCGTAGCCGCTGTCTTTTTATTCGCTGGACTATGTCTATGTCGTCGAACAACACATACAGCTCATCATTCCATCTTCTGCGGTATTCGCCGTTGCCAATGTTTAAGGGACCGTAAATCTTCCGCAAAACCTTTCTCTCGAAAACTCCTAGTGCCGTCTCATCGGATGTTGACACCGTCCACGCTTCTGCACCATAAAGTAGGACGGGAATGATGAGGGACTTGTAGAGTTTAGTTTTTGTTCGTCGAGAGAGGACTTTACTTTTCAATTGCCTACTCAGTCCATAGTAGCACCTGTTGGCAAGAGTGATTCTGCGTTGGATTTCAAGGCTGACATTATTATCGGTGTTAATGTTGGTTCCTAGGTATACGAAATTATCTACAACTTCAAAGTTATGACTGTCAACAGTGACGTGGGAGCCAAGACGCGAATGCGCTGACTGTTTGTTTGATGACAGGAGATATTTCGTCTTGTCCTCGTTCACCACCAGACCCATTCGCTTCGCTTCTTTATCCAGGCGGGAAAAAGCAGAACTAACGGCGCGGGTGTTGTTTCCGATGATATCAATATCATCGGCGTACGCCAGGAGCTGTACACTCTTGTAGAAGATTGTACCTTCTCTATTTAGCTCTGCAGCTCTTATAATTTTCTCCAGCATCAAGTTAAAGAAGTCGCACGATAGCGAGTCACCTTGTCTGAAACCTCGTTTGGTATCGAACGGCTCGGAGAGGTCCTTCCCGATCCTGACGGAGCTTTTGGTGTTGCTCAACGTCAACTTACACAGCCGTATTAGTTTTGCGGGGATACCAAATTCAGACATCGCGGCATAAAGGCAGCTCCTTTTCGTGCTGTCGAAAGCAGCTTTAAAGTCGACAAATAGATGGTGTGTGTCGATCCTTTTTTCACGGGTCTTCTCCAAGATTTGGCGCATGGTGAATATCTGGTCAGTTGTTGATTTTCCAGGTCTAAAGCCACACTGATAAGGTCCAATCAGTTTGTTGACGGTGGGCTTTAGTCTTTCACACAGTACGCTCGATAGAACCTTATAAGCGATGTTAAGGAGGCTTATCCCACGATAGTTGGCGCAGATTGTGGGGTCTCCCTTTTTGTGGATTGGGCAGAGTACACTGAGATTCCAATCGTCGGGCATGCTTTCTTTTTTTTTTATTATTATTATTATTATTAACCCAAACGATTACCCTCCTCCCGCCCAACCGACGCGTGGGGCGCAGTCCGCATACGAGCGGAATTTGCCGAGTCTAGAAAGGCAAGAGATTTTTAAGCGTCCGGTTCTCAAACTGCTCAGCTACAGAAAGAAACATTTCAACAGCTGAGATTTAAAAATTTATAAAAACAAAAAGTTAAAAATTTCTGAATATTATTTATTAAGAGAAGACAAAATAGTTTTTTTGATGCTAAATATTGAGTCAGATGGATCAAATGTGCTGGAATGCGAATTAAAATCATGACATATTCGGCAGAATGGTTCATTTAACTCAAAATTTGTTCTAGAAGATTTTAGAAATAATGGTCTAAACTGCCTGGATGAACGCAATGGGACATTAAACTTAATATCAGACAAAAGGAATGAACTACAAACTAAACCATTCAGAAGTTTTACTAGAAAAATTATACCTAGCATTTCTCTGCGACTAGTGAGTGTGGGAAGATTTATAAGTTTTAAACGACTAGTATACGGGGGAAGATTCAATCTTGAATCCCAATGTAAGTGGCCTAAAGCAAAAAGTAAAAATTGTTTTTGAACGGACTCAAGCTTATCAGAATGGGATTGATAGCTAGGATTCCATACCACAGAACCATACTCCAATATAGGCCTTACCAATGTTGTAAAAAGAATTTTAGTAATATACGGATCACTAAATTCTTTAGACCAACGTTTAACAAAGCTAAGAGCACCTTTAGCTTTTAAGACAATTGAATTTACATGAGAATTAAAATTTAGTTTAGGGTCCATATTAACTCCTAAATCAACAAAGCTAAAAACTTGCTCTAAACTGAAGTTATTTATTACATAGGGGGAAAGATCAACAGTTTTACGGGAAAAGCACATCGTTTTACATTTTTTAAGATTCAGTGGCATATCATTTTTGTGACACCAAGTAACTAAATTATTTAAATCCGATTGCAACTCAGTCCTTTCGTTATGAGAAGTATATGATTTAAAAAGTTTTACATCATCCGCATATAATAAAATTTCTGAAAACTTAATTACTGAAGGTATATCATTGATGAACAACAAGAACAGAATCGGGCCGAGATGACTACCCTGTGGAACCCCTGAAGTGACACTAATTGAATCGGATAAAGTATTATTAAATAAAACTTGTTGTTTTCTGTTAGTAAGATATGAGGATACCCATTCAAGAAGTCTTGGTTGAAAACCAAGAAGATTCAGTTTTTGCAAAAGAATTGAGTGGTTTACTCTATCGAATGCTTTACTAAAGTCTGTATATATAACATCAGTATTCTTATTATCCCTAAAACCCATTGACACATGGTTTACAAATTCAAGCAAGTTAGTTACTGTAGATTTCCCTTTACAAAATCCATGCTGAGAGAATGAAATTAAAGGAGAGATTAAGAAAGTTATTTGGTCAGTGACAATAGCTTCAAAAAGTTTGGGTATAGCTGACATTTTAGCTATCCCCCTATAGTTCTCAACAGATGATCTAACTCCACTTTTATGCAAAGGTAATATAAAAGAGTTTTTCCACATTGACGGAAAAATACCTTGTTTAAGAGATAGGTTAAAAAGCTTAGTTAAGGGCAGATAGATATATTTTGCGCAATTTTTAAGAAAGCTTGAGGGAATCATATCAGGGCCATATTTAAACGAATCTTTTAACGTAACTAAATAATTTAAGACATCTGTTTCAGAAATAATTGGTGTATTAATTACAGTACTCGGACATAACACTTGATGATATGGCACATTCATAGGGTAGTTTGAACAATAATTGGATTTGAAGAATTCTGCAAACATATTAGAAATAATATAATTGTCACATGACATTGTTGATTTATATTTCATCGCGGACGGAAAATTTGAAATCCTGCGTTTGGAGTTAACGAAACCATAAAACAATTTCGGATTACGAATAATATTATTTTTTACTTTGATTATGTAGTTTTTATAACATTTTTTGTTAAGTTCCTCAAACTGACGACGCAATTTAGAATATTTTAAATAGTCAACAAGAGCTCCAGTTTTTTTATAAAGTTTGAAAGCACGAGCTTTTTTATTTTTTAATTTACATAGCTCATTCGAATATCACAAATTTGAACTTTTTCTTTTGATAATAAAACATTTCGGAACAAATCTTTCAAAAATATTAAAAATTGTTTCATTAAAATGTGATACATTTAATTCAATATTACCACTATAATCAGGCCAAGTCAATTTAGAAAGTTCACAATTAATCTTTTTGAAGTTAGCTTTCGCAAAGTTGAACCGAGAACAAAGGTCCTGTTTGTTGCATACAAGTAATTCGTCTATGATTTCGATATTAATTTCCAAGGCAGGGTGATAAGAGTCCTCTGGCAAAACTAAAGGATCAGATCGGACCACAGAAACTGTTGAAGTATTATCAACATAGACCAAATCTAAGAATTTACCAAACTTGTTCGGAATTAAGTTAATTTGGTTAAGACCCATCCCAGACATTTCTTCCAAAAACTCATTAAAGCTTAAACGAGTGCAAAAAGGGGTAATGCAATCGTCAACAGATTTCCAAGATACACACGGTAAATTGAAATCGCCTAGAACAATTATGTAATCAGTATTCTTAGCAATTGAAAAAACATTATTTATTAAAGAAACATGCTGCGTATATACAGATAAGTCCGATTGAGGCGGAATATAAGATAAAGTTAGATAAATAGAACATTTATTAATACAAATTCGTATGCACTTAAATTCAATAAAGTCCGCATGAGGAACTTCTACTTCTTCAGATGGAATTGAAGAATGCACAGCAAATAGTACACCCCCCCCGACTCTGTTCAGTCGATCGCATCTAAAGATTTGAAATTCACTATTTAATATTTCGTTATCAAAGATATGAGGTTTAAGCCAAGTTTCAGTAAAAGCGATGACTTTAAAATTACAATTAGTGCTGTTCAAATACAATTCTTTTAATTTTGTATTTGTATTTAAACACAAAGAAGCTGATGCATGCACCTTATCAGCTCTTCGCCGCCGTATTTGAATAGCTCGGCCGGCAATCCATCGGCCCCCGCCGCCTTGTTGTTCTTCAAGCGGGTAATTGCTATTCTAATTTCTTCACGGTCGGGCAATGGAACATCTGTTCCATCGTCGTCGATTGGGGAATCGGGTTCGCCATCTCCTGGTGTTGTACTTTCACTGCCATTCAGCAGGCTGGAGAAGTGTTCCCTCCACAAACACAGTATACTCTGGTCATCAACCACTAGATCACCGCTGGGGGTCCTACAGGAGTGTGCTCCGGTCTTGAAACCTTCAGTTAGTCGCCGGATCTTTTCGTAAAATTTTCGAGCATTACCCCTGTCGGCCAGCTTGTCAAGCTCTTCATACTCACGCATTTCTGCCTCTTTCTTTCTTTTTCTGCAAATGCGTCTCGCTTCCCTCTTCAGCTCTCGGTATCTTTCCCATCCCGCTCGTGTTGCGGTCGATCGCAACATTGCGAGGTAGGCAGTCTGTTTTCTAGTGTACATAGTGTACACTAATTTAAAATATTTTTTATTCTTACAACATTTTGAAAGCTTTAGGCAAGCTTTTCAAAGCCCTCAATATTTCAGTTATCATACATACCCTGCCGCGTGAGTAGCTTATAATGCGCTAATTTATGTTATCACCGCTTTATTATCGAAGAAAACATATTTTCTCGCTTTCGTAGCCATTGGTTGATTAAAATCACAATTTATGCGCCACATAACTTCACGCATGCCACTGGCGCAATGTGGTGATATGCAACGTACATAGTTTTCCCTTCGACACACCCCTCAATTAAACACACTGAAAAGCTGATAAAAATTCTAAATATATTTTTCATATTTTTTTATTATTTTTTAATTTTATTGTGATGTTTTTTTCAATTTTTTTTCCATTTTTTTTTTTGTAATTTTTCCCCCAACATTTTTCTAATGACTTTTTATCAGCTCTTTCAATCGCTATGCGCGCTCAACACTAAGCTTTTGTATCTAAAAATATTTGCCAACAACAATTCATCATGTCGCCCAAGGCACCGCACCACGCCCCTAAATCAAATGCCTTGCTAACGCTCGGCTCAGCTCGAGTGGCTACTTTGTAGGCAATTGAAAAGCTGTTAAATTATTGAGTTCTACTCATTTGTTATTCTATTCAGAGCGACAACAACATTTTTTCGCCATTTAACTTGCATGTTGTTGATATTTGTTGTTGTTGTTGTATTATTGAATGTAAATAACACATTTGCTATTGGTTTTTTATTTTTGTATTTCACTTTTTGCAGCTATTTTTACTGCCTTCTAGGCTATTTGTATTCCTATTGTCAACGCTTTGTTGCAAGTTGGGCTGGAATATAAATCGTTTACTGGCGTGTAGAGCCCGTCAATGGTATGTTTGTACATATGTATGCTGTGTTCTACACGGTTAGGGAGCACACAAGACGACGCACGAGAATTTATTTACATATGCCTTCGTATTGTTAGTCGAAGGTGCTGTTTGTATCGCTACTTAGTATCCCGCATGCAACGCTGGTTTCGCGCACTAAAAGTCTACATCGGTTTTGCTTTACATTTCGTCTATGACGTTCGTTATTCGTGTGGCATACGAAATAAGTTCGGTTGGGTATACCTGCAGGTGTGTTTGTAAAACATTTTATTGCCTGCTATTTTTTAGGAAGACTCTCAGGTTATTCTTCGTAATTCATCAGTCCATCCTATCTTTCTATTCTTTTAATTCCTTTCATTAGCAGCTGTACGCGCTTTCTTTCCTCATTGCAGACAAAACAGACTGCAGTTCCGTTCCCAAGACAGTCGGACGTAACCGGAAAACTGTCGGTTTTTTTATCTGAATAATGCATTGTCCTCCGCTAACATTTGGAAATAATTTATTAAACTATAATAATAACAACAATCACCTAGACACATGAGGACTGGATCCTTTCGAAAAGGCTGCTCTAAAACCCGTATCGAGTACCTTTTGTTGTTATTGTTGTAGCCGAAGAAACCATTTCCCAGATAATTTTGAGTTGAGCTGCTGAGTTAACAGTCCTTGGCTGGATTACTCCAGACTGTTGTGGGAATAATAGAGTATATTTTCTTTAAGGACCGTAATAATAAATAAATCATTCAGCGATGGCAAGTCTTTTTAGACTAGCCTCCGAGATCAGTTACTAATACTTCGAGCTTTAGCATCTTAACAAATATTTGAACATTCTTCTAATTATCAAAGTGCTAAAAAGCAATGTCACTACATCAATTTAACCAGAACCATCCATCTATATTCTGTAAGGTTATTGTGGAAATGGTGGAAATTAACGTTCCTTATTATTCCATGGAACTTCGAACTATTTAGGCAAAATACCTGAATAATTTATAGCGTAATTAACCTACTTCAAAATACCATAGATCGTGACACAACCTTGCCTAAACTATCCTCTTTGAATCGCCAAGCATCTCTTCTTCTTCTTAACTGGTGTCGGAACCGCTTACGCGGTTATAGCCGAGTTTACAACAGCGCGCCATTCCTTTTGACAGTTTGGCGTCAATTGGAAATCTCAAGTGCTGCCAGGTCCTTCTCTACCTTTCCAACGGAGTGGAGATCTTTTTATTCGCTGAACTATATCTATGTCGTCGAATAACTCATACAGCTCATCGTTCAATCGTCTGCGATATCTCTCGAAAACCCCAAGTGCCTCATCGATTGTTGACATCGTCCACGCTTCAGCACCATAAATCAGGACGGGAATGATGAGGGACTTGTAGAGTTTAGTTTTGGTTCGTCGAGAGAGGACATAACTTTTCAATTGTCTAATCAGTCCAAAGTAGCACATTGTAGGTGTTGTTGATGCTGGTTCCAAGATAGACGTAATTATCTAGAACTTCAAAGTAAGACGCGAATGCGCTAATCCATCCAAAAAGAGGATGCAATATAAGAGACGAAGGCCAACTTGAACCGGGCAAATATTTCGCAGGCATTTTTATTTGGCTTAGGTTTGTAACGTCAGCGGCAACAACTATTTTAAAAGAATATGTCGTGGGTTCGAATATTCGTAGAATATTGGTTTGAAATCTTCTCCATGGAATATTGTTTTAGATGTTCTACTTGTAGATGGACTACATACAGTGTTTCTCAAACTCAGCCGTCAGCCATTAAGACATTTGTATATATAATTTTGATGGATTTTGGATCTAATAATGAACGTAGACTTTTCTTAGTATTTAAAATAGATTCCAACAAAGGAATAAAGACGAGGCTAACCAGATATGGCGTACTGTACTTAAATTGTTAAAGGAAATGTTAATATTTTTATGAAACAGTGGACCACGTTGTCTGCAAGTCTTCAGCCTTCTGGGACGATTCTCAGACATACGAATATTGGATTCCTGATTAGACTAGACGTCTCAAAAATCAAATCTCAAATCAAATTTTGAGGCGACTTTTGTTTTTCTAAAGTAAAAATCGATCATTGTTTTTCATATAACTAAGTTCCTATCTAGACGTAAATTGTATGTAATTTCCTCAAACAATACTTTCAAATTCAAATCCCGCAATCCAACTTCAACTTCCTTCTATGTCTTCCAAAATGAGAGTTTTCAATTACTTTTGTACATAAAACATAAAAAATTAAGCCGTAAAACCCGTACAAAAGTAATTTGAACCAATTCAATTAAAAATAACTGTATTTGTGGGACACGCCTCATTCATAACTCTGCCACAGCGTAAACATTTATTGCATGCGAGATGGATAACGTAATGGAAAACAGATAAAAAGCTAAACTATATATAATCAACGATTTGTTGTATGCTTGACACGAGTACAACAACAACAACAACAACGTAAAAAAGCAACAACACAATTGAACAATAAAAGTGGCACCAGCCAACAAACAGCCTTGACGCCAGCGACCTGGTATTCTGCAAGTTGCAGTTAGCCGTCGCCACTTCAAAACCACAACCCACCGAGATGAATGAATGAATAAACTCGTTGCAGCGCGGCGCATATAACAGTAATCGGTGGGGATGCATGGCAACTGATTGTTGGCAATCTCGGTGAAATCCTTTAAAGCGTAACAAACACCAACAAGCCAGTGGCAGGTTGGCGCCTGCGCAAATAACTGACTAAGAGAACAACAACAACAACAACTTTGAGTAACAACCAACCCATTGCGCTGGCCAACCTCAAACGGAGTGGATACCAACAAACAACATTTAAAGCGAATAAACCAAAGTGTTCGACGGTAGCATGCCACATAAACGTGCACAACAATAATAAAAACAATTATAATGATTAAATATCTTATTAATTCTATTGATATTGCGATTTTATATTATACAAACACTGCTTTGACTTGACTTCGCCTCGGGGCTAACAGCCAATTTTTTGGCGTCAGTGAGGGCAAGCAGCTGTGAGCCATTATTATAATACTGCGGTCGTTGTTGCAACAGTAGCGCCAATGATGAAAATTAATCTTTTCGTTTTAAGGTAGGGAAGGCGCGTATTGAAAGCAATCGGTCTCAGCTTAGTGTGAAAATGGAAATCCAATGAAAGTACATAAAGTACTACTTTTTTGGTAAAGACTTTCGCTTTGAAAACCGTGTCTCTAGTTAGGAAGAGGTTTTGCTTCGTACCTATTTAATCTAATCTTTTCTGGTTCGGAAAACCAACTAGGGGTTTTCTTTCACTAGCTGATTTTTAGGTTTAATTTGAATATATATTCTACTGATATCATAATTTCAATCAACTGAAGTGAATAACTATCAGACCAAGATGAACATTGCTGAGAGCAAGTAGTTAAATCGATCTCCTATAATCTACTCTGTGCCGGAAGTATCTAAGAATCATGGAAATGCTAGTGGTTATCTGGTGCTTACCGAGCTCACGCGACGCCCAGTCGTTCAGTCTAAAATCGATCCTATCTATTGGGACGATAATAAACTCATTGCAAACTTATCAGATATATTGTTTCTAACGATTCTCGCCCATGCAGACAAGTCTTATTCCAACTTCTTAGATTATATCAAATTTTGAGTATCTTTTTCTGTGCTGGGCTCTAACTGCTTTGAGCTCTAACTGGTCCAGGTCGTTACTAAACCTCGCCCAACTGTATGGACAACCATTAGTGGTATTAATCTTACGGTTCTTTTCTCAATTAAAGCGCTTTATCAAGCTCTACACTCACTGCTTTTAAGAAATTACTACTGGTTTCAGTCTGATCCAAAACTTAAAAAAATGGGTTTTTAGCAATCCTTCTCCGACATATTCCTTTTCAGTTTTTGCTTAATATACCTTTTAATGAATCCATAAAGAACCATAAGCTAGAAATTAGTTGTATTCAAACATTACTCTACGCTAATCGTAAGACTTTGTTCCTAAAAACGATTTCAGAAGACTCATAATTGAGAAATTTGATTCAATTTACTAATGGAGCAATTATATGGAAATATTTATCAATTTGATCTAATTAATTGATCAATCATAATTTGGTTGAGAAACCAGTTTTTGCACTGCCGTTTCACTACTCGATAACCTATCAGCTGTTATACATTTTTGTTTTTGCTTTTCATAAGAAGTTGGAAAGTTTCTTCACCTGATTGATATTTTAGCAGCGATATCTACCGTAGTTTTTTTATCCAAACATACAGCCAATCGCAAACAAAGAACGTATATACATATAATTACAAATACGATCTTTGTCGCAGAGTTGCATTTCATTTTCAAGTCGGTTAAAATTCAATTAAAACGTAATGTAGATTTTTATTTTGTATGGTAAATCGATCTTAATAAGCATTTTAATCGAGTAGAGGCCTGATAATTGATCTATTAGCTCTGTGTAATAAGGCATTATCCCACATTTTCAGTTTTTGCTTAATGCTCCATTTAATGATTCCATAAAGGGCCATAAGCGTGAAAATGAGTTCTCTTCAAACACTACTACAAGTAAAACATAAGACTTAGTTCATAATACCGATTTCAGAAGGCTCATAATTGCGCAATTAGTAATTTACGTCACACTCATTCAATTAAATAATGGAGCAATTAACTAATTACTCAGTTAATATTTTGCCAATTAGGAAATATTTATAAATTTGATATTTGTTTTTAACTTACTAATCGAACAATTGACTAATTATTTAATTAGGTTTGCATAATTAAGAAAATTTCAGCAATTCAATTGTTTTAATTTTACTAATTGAGCAATTAACTAATTATATATATATATATATATTTGGCGTAGGAACCGCTTTAAGCGATTATAGCCGAATCCACCAGAGCGCGCCACTCATTCCTCCTTTTTGCTTTTTGGCGCCAACCGGAAACACCAAGTGAAGCCAGGTCACTTTGCACTTGGTCTTTCCACCGGAGTGGAGGTCGTCCTCTTCGGTGGCTTCCTCCAGCGGGTACTGCATCGAATACTTTCAGAGCTGGAGTGTTTTCTTCCATCCGTACAACATGACCTAGCCAGCGTAGCCGCTGTCTTTTTATTCGCTGAACTATGTCAATGTCGTCGTATAAATCGTACAGCTCATCGTTCCATCGTCTGCGGTATTCGCCGTTGCCAATGTTTAGAGGACCATAAATCTTGCGCAAAACCTTTCTCTCGAAAACCCCAAGAGTCGTCTCATCGGATGTTGTCATCGTCCACGCTTCAGCGCCATACATCAGGACGGGAATAATGAGCGACTTATAGAGTTTGATTTTGGTTCGTCGAGTGATTCTGCGTTGGATTTCAAGGCTGACATTGTTGGTGTTGTTAATGCTGGTTCCCAGATAAACGAAATTATCTACAACTTCAAAGTTATGACTGTCAACAGTGACGTGGGAGCCAAGACGCGAATGCGCTGACTGTTTGTTTGATGACAGGAGATATTTCGTCTTGTCCTCATTCACCACCAGACCCATACGCTTCGCTTCTTTATCTAGTCTGGAAAACGCAGAACAAACGGCGCGGTTGTTGCTTCCGATGATATCAATATCATCGGCATACGCCAGGAGCTGTACACTCTTGTAGAAGATTGTACCCTCTCTATTTAGTTCTGCAGCTCGTATTATTTTTTCCAGCGATAGATTGAAGAAGTCGCACGATAGTGAGTCACCCTGTCTGAAGCCTCGTTTGGTATCGAACGGCTCGGAGAGGTCCTTCCCGATCCTGACGGAGCTTTTGGTGTTGCTCAACGTCAACTTACACAACCGTATAAGTTTTGCGGGGATACCAAATTCAGACATCGCGGCATAAAGGCAGCTTCGTGCTGTCGAAAGCAGCTTTAAAGTCGACAAATAGATGGTGTGTGTCGATCCTTTTTTCACGGGTCTTCTCCAAGATTTGGCGCATGGTGAATATCTGGTCAGTTCTTGATTTTCCAGGTCTAAAGCCACACTGATAAGGTCCAATCAGTTTGTTGACGGTGGGCTTTAGTCTTTCACACAGTACGCTCGATAGAACCTTGTATGCGATATTTAGGAGGCTGATCCCACGGTAATTGGCGCGGTTTGTGGGATCTCCCGTTTTATGGATTGGGCAGAGCACACTGAGATTCCAATCGTCAGGCATGCTTTCTTCCTACCATATTCTGCAAAGAAGCTGATGCATGCACCTTATCAGTTCTTCGCCGCTGTATTTGAATAGCTCGGCCGGTAATCTATCGGCCCCCGCCGCTTTGTTGTTCTTCAAGCGGGTAATTGCTATTCGAATTTCTTCATGGTCGGGTAATGGAACATCTATTCCATCGTCATCGATTGGGTAATCGGGTTCGCCATCTCCTGGTGTTGTACTTTCACTGCCATTAAGCAGGTCAGAGAAGTGTTCCCTCCATAATCCCAGTATGCCCTGGACATCGGTTACCAGATTACCAACTTGGTCTCTACATGAGGATGCGGCAATCCTCATCGTACCAGCTTGATTTTTGTCGTTGTCCAATTGTTTCGGCTGCAGCGGTTCGCAGTGAGTTTGAAATGCCGTTCCACAGTTCCCTTATACCGAGATGCTGACGAGTGCTCTCAGAGAGCAGGAGTGCAAGTCGAGTAGAGTATTTCGTGGCTGTCTGTTGCGATTGCAGCTTTTCGACGTCGAACCTTCCTTGTGTTTGTTGACGGGCATTCTTTGCTGCACAGAGGCGGGTGCGTATCTTCGCTGCGACCAGATAATGGTCCGAGTCTATATTTGGTCCTCGGAGCGTACGCACGTCTAAAACACAGGAGACATGTCTTGCGTCTATCACAACGTGATTGATTTGGTTCCGCGTGTTTCGATCAGGAGACAGCCACGTAGCTTGATGTATTTTCTTATGCTGGAATCTGGTACTACAGACGACCATATTTCGGGCCCCAGTGATGTCGATCAGCCTCAGGCCGTTTGGCGATGTTTCGTCATGGACGCTGAATTTTCCGACTGTTGTGCCAAAGACACCTTCTTTACCCACCCTGGCGTTAAAATCGCCAAGCACGACTTTTACATCGTGGCGGGGGCAGCGCTCATAGGTGCGTTCTAGGTGTTCATAGAAAGCATCTTTGGTCACATCGTCCTTCTCTTCCGTTGGGGCGTGGGCGCAAATCAGCGATATGTTGAAGAACCTCGCTTTGATGCGGATTGTGGCAAGACATTCATCCACCGGGGTGAATGCCAGGACTCGGCGACGTAGTCTCTCTCCCACCACAAATCCAACACCGAATTTGCGCTCCTTTATATGGCCGCTGTAGTAGATGTCACAAGGACCCACCTTCTTCCGTCCTTGACCTGTCCATCGCACTTCTTGGACGGCGGTGATGTCAGCCTTTAGTTGTATGAGGACATCAACCAGCTGGGCAGAGGCACCTTCCCAATTAAGAGTCCGGACATTCCAGGTGCATGCCCTTATATCATTGTCCTTAAAACGTTTGCAGGGGTCGTCATCAAAAGGGCGGTGTCTCATCCGAGGCTCTGTGTTTGTTTTCATTGGGGAGATTTTTTTATGTGGTGGGTCCCAAGCCTTACGCACAACCGCACAAGCGGGCTTCGCCTTCTCACTTTAGCTCGCCTCCAAACGGATGTCTGTTGGCTACCCAGAGGATACTTGGTCTAAGACCGGAAGTTGTGAGCTGCTTGAGCCACATGTAAAAGAATCGTTCCTGGCCACTCCCAAGTGAATGGCAATCAGAAACTTTCCTCACTTGCGTGAACTTCTACATATGACCCCACCCCCCAACTAATTATTATTAACTAATTAACCAATTAATATTTCAGCAATTAAAAAAATTTCAGCAATTCGACAACTAATTGTTCTCAGTTTACTAATGAAGAAAATAACCAATTGTCTATGCATTAGCTTTTTCCCAAATAAGGTATTTTTTATTAATTCAACCAAATTGTTTTCATTAACTAATTAACCAATTAATATTTCGGCAATTAAGAAAATTTCAGCAATTTAACCTTAAATTGTTCTTAATTTACTAATGAAGCAATTAACTAATTATCCAATTAGCATGTAGACAACTAAGAATTTTTTAATACATTTTAAATTTTTTTGTAGTTTTTCTCATTTCTTATTTTAAATATTTGTTTAGCTTTAATTTTTATTTTGTAATTATTAATCAAAATATTATTTTTTTCGCTTACCATAATTTCATTTCATTTATAATTATTTTTATTTTTTTTCACTTTTATTCAAATGTCTGACTGACTGGCGACACAGCTCAGACATGTCACTTGCATATTAAATTTTCAAATCAAACATTTTTAATAAAACAACAAAAAAACTAATTGTTGTTGTGGTAGATAACCGATTTGTTGTTTTTGTTGTATGTTTGTATACACTATATCATTTTATACGTAATTTTTTTGCCTTCTTCTATCAACACATGCAACATGCATTTTTAATTGTAGTTTATTTTTGTTTAGCAAAATCATTTACTTGTTGTAATTTGGTTGTTGCGACAACCAAACGAAGTTGATGTTTTTGTTGCTGTTGTTGTTTAGCAATTGCGAATTATTATACATGACACGAAAGTTATCGGTTGTCTGCCTGGCTGCGAAATATACATACATATGCTGTTGTTGTTCACTCGTTGTTGCAACAACATTTGCATGTGTGACGCCACGGCGAGTAAATAGGCGATAAGCGGCACGGTGCTGAATGACCAGTCGCACCAACAGCAGGCAGCAGGTGTCGCAGCGTGCAATAACAACAGCAACAAAAAAACTATGAAAACCACTTGCAACAAAACAGCAACAACAACTAGTCGCCTGTCCAAGCCACGCATAACAGGAAAAACATTTGACAAGTTGTCCGCTGCTATGATGTTTGTGGAATGTCTGAGCGGTGTTATTGCTAACTGCTGCTATTTTGCTAGTACTTTGCCGCCGCCTCAAGCCACCACGCCAGCGTCACTTGCAAACTCTTCCTGTTCTGTCAAGTCTATTCTACTATTATTATTTGTTGTTGTTGTTGCGAATCCTTGCTGTTTTGCTGTTGTTGCCTCGCCTGTCATACACAACACATCATCATTTTTTGCGCTCATTGTCCTCTCTGTACTTGTAACATTGCTTAGCTATTTCCGTTTGCCGTTGCGGCAAACTGGTTTCATACAACTACAAAAACAACAATTACAATAAATATAGAAATTGAGTTCATTCAACAACTGTTGCGGCAACTAGCCGCGTTGCAACAGTAGGCGTTGCCAAGCGATTTGCATGCAATTGCTGCAAATTATTTGCAGCCAACGGTGTGGTTTTACCATGTTTATTGTTGTTGTTGTTGTTGCGACAACAAAATTCAGTCGCTACCGTTCAACGGTGTTTTGGTATACGTTTTTCCTGGCTTTGCTTCCATTTGTTGACTTATTTAGCAATCATTCGTTTTGCCGCTTGACAGCCGTTTCCGCTATTTTCACGCACTTGAATGACTAGAAAATCCTCTTTTTATCTCTACGCTTCTCTTTCACTATTTCTCAGTCCTTACGAAGTATTTTTAATACTTTTATTTTGTTTTCTAAACTTTTTGCGGAGTGCTGACTCACACGCAAGTTTCTGTCGTCTTCCTGCTTCGAGCTTTGTATCATATGGCCTCGTTGTCTCATAGAGTTCGTCAAGCCTAGTATATTTTTAGCTTAGTTATAGAAATCTTAGCTTTCCTAATCTAAGCCCTTTCTTTATATAGATCAAGCTAATCGTAATCTACACGATAGTCTCAATACTTGTAAGCAATGTTCATTACCAGATCGTTATTTAAGGGTCAGCCCCAGTTGTCTGTCAAATATACTCAAATAACACTTCGATCGCAGATGTGTCAGCATCCCGACTGATTGTGAAACAAGAGGTAAAGCTATCTACCAAAAGCTTCAGTTTATTCGGAATTATTCCGCACACCAAGAAAGTACAAATTCGAGATGAAGATAAAATCGATTAAATCTAACTGAAGACTTTATTCTTTGATCCTTTTCATATATTGTCAAGATGACCTAGTATGACACCATAAACATTTAATTTTATAAGTTACTATGATTGGAGCTGCGCCAGAATAGAGACAAATTTACATTACTTATTAAACGAAGAGAAGACCTAATGCAATTATTTCTCTGTCTCTCAATTCCCCATTTGGTCCTTGCATTAACACATTTTTGTAAAAATTAACTTATCGATTTTGATAGACTTGGTGTCTGCAATAAATAATAAATAATATAATATAGTAAACAAAATTATGACCTTTCCCCACAGCTTAATTAATTGATACATTAAGATTATAATTGAGAAACAAGTTTTTGCCCTTCGCACTGCCGGCTACTCCCTAAACGATCAGCATTTTTTCATCAGCTGACTACTATTTTATCAATTACCACAGCAAGCTCTACAAGTCGCTTATCATTCCCGTCCTGCTTTACGGTGCAGAAGCTTGGACGATGTCAACATCAGATGAGACGACACTAGGAGTTTTCGAGAGGAAAATTTTGCGCAAGATTTATGGTCCTCAGAACATTGGCAACGGCGAATACCGCAGACGATGGAACGATGAGCTGTACGAGTTATACGACGACATTGACATAGTTCAGCGAATAAAAAGACAGCGGCTACGCTGGCTAGGTCATGTTGTCCGAATGGACGAAAACACTCCAGCCCTGAAAGTGTTCGATGCAGTACCCGCCGGAGGAAGCCGAGGAAGGGGAAGGCCTCCACTCCGTTGGAGGGACCAGGTGGAGAGCGACCTGGTTACACTTGGGATCTCCAACTGGCGCCGAACTGCGAAGGAGAGAGACAGGTGGCGCACTATCGTCGATTCGGCTATAACCGGCTAAACGGTTGCAACGCCAATCACATACACATACCACAGCAGCGACTTCTACCGTCAAGTTGCATTACAGTTTCAACTCAAATTATATCCCATTAAAAATTAAGGTAGAAAATTTAAATTTTTATTTGGTTAGTCTTAGGACAGCCTCACCGTACGTATCCGAAAGCATTCAATGAGCCTCAGCCGCACTTTTCTTGGAATTAAAAAGAAAAGCAAATGTCGAGAATTCGTCTCAAAAAGTGACATTTTCAGTTGAGAATAAGTTTGAGATGCAAACAGATCTCTACAAAATTTTGTTGGGTTAATGTTGACACAAATGTCCAAGATCGATATAAAAAAAATCGATTTCATCGATCAGCTCTTTAATTATTAACTTCTGTGCGAAAAGGCCATAGGCCATAACCTTTTCGAACCAATGTTGTGATTACTTGCTGTCCCGTTTTAGTAGAATGACGAAAGATAATGAAGAGTTTTATAGTTGTATCAAACCTTCAAAAGTTTTAAAATCACTTTTGCCTTTCATGACTCGTCAAGATCCTCAAAATTGTATGAAAATGCAATTTCTTCTACATTGGCCCCACAGATCTGGCCTCGCTACTAATTTCTGTTCTTAGACCTCAAGACAGACTCCGCTGGAGAGTGAAGTAATCATTGTGGCCTTATTTGAAGAAGAAATCGAATAGTACTTATAAATGGCATTGAAAAGGTGGAAGATTGGAGCAAACGGTTAAACGTCTTCGGTGGTAACTATTTTGAATAAGAAAATCGAGTTTTTCCACAAAAGGAAAAAAATTCCTTAACATCAACAAGGCCTGGTAGATATTGTAACTGACATCCCTAAAGTAACCCATCAAACGGAAAATTATTTTATAGGTCAAATAACGTATACAATTTATATGAAGCATGGTACAATAGCTAGTAGATATTAACAGATTTTTACAAAGATTTTTATATCGTTCGGGTTCGTTCCGCGTTGACACTCGTTAACTTTAGAAATCTCCAGATTTGTTGTTTCAAATTAGAGACGTTAGTCAGTAGTCTTATTGCCTTTTCAAACAGGAGCTAATGGCTGAATTTTTGATAAGGAAAGCTACGGTAGATGTCGCTGCTAAAAATATCAATCAGCTGATGAAACTTATCAACTTCTTTTTTGTTTTTGAGAAGCAAAAACAAAAATGTATAACAGCTGATCAGTTATCGAGTGTAAAAGGCAAAAAGGGTTAATTTATAAAAATGTTGATTGATCAATTAATTTGGCTGTCTAAAACGGTATTATGAAATTAAGTACATTTAAATGCAGCTGGGATAGAGAGACATCCTCACAGTTTCTCAAATTTATTTTCAATTCATATGCATACTTATACATATATATTCTTCTGACTACATCTGTACTGCATACTAATGTAATCCCAGAGACTCACCATAAATTGACGTGTATTTCATTCGCCATTAAACGATTTGACTGCCCATAAAATTCAACGAAATCAATTATTGCATTACAATTAATTACAACATTAGCTCTCAATCTCATTAGATTTTCATTAAAGGTATGTGGTTCCTACAACAAATAAATAACTATTTAAATATTAATAGAATTTTCCACAATATTTTTTCTCACATTGTTTTTAATTAAATAATATATGTATATACGTGTATATTTACAACAGTTTCATTATGCAAATTTGATATTACGATTAAAATGGTCTTACGTCATGTGGAATGTATGTACGTAATTAATAACGACAACGCGTATAAGCCATAACAACAGCGAGCAGCTACAAGTGTCGCCAATTAATCATTTCCGATTGAAAAAAATTCCCTTTCCTTTCGCTCATTCTGCAAAAGCACACGTGTCGTTGTCATTGTTGGATTAAGGGCCACTCAATGTGCGAATGTATGGCGACGCCGATAAATTATTGGAAACTCATTGGAAGCGGTGTTTGTCATAACATTTTTTTCTATTTACATAAATATATGGAAGTTTTTCAAGATATTAGAATGAAATAAACATTACAGTTCTTTGTCACTTACAGTTTTCCAAGAAGACCTTGTTCTAGATAATTGTTGTAATATTTGATGGTATCCGGCGTCTCTAAGTTGTCAGTCACCTGCCGCGTCTTTTCTTCATTTCGGAAATACACTTCGAGTGATGACATCAAATCAAAAGTCTTCTACAACTTCAAAATTAAAGGAATGGTTTACTTTGTTAAACTTCTAACACAGATTTACTCGAACTTTTTTTAGAAGTGAAAAGTGAAGTTATCTTGATTACTTATGGAATAAGAGTATGCGATCGATATACAGCATATTCCAGGGTTTTGGCGGAGAAGGAGAAATGATACACATATGTATTTTATTTTATTTTGAAAATACAGTGTTTATCATAAATCTTAGCACATTCAAGATATACTTCAGCTTACTCGGATTTTGAGATTTACATTCGAGTAGTATATTCTCAAGGACCTGCCTTTATGCCGCGATGTCTGAATTTGGTATCCCCGCAAAACGAATACGGCTGAGCAACACCAAAAGCTCCGTCCTGATTGGGAAGGACCTCTCCGAGCCGTTCGATACCAAACGAGGTTTCAGACAAGGTGACTCACTATCGTGCGACTTCTTTAACCTGATGCTGGACAAAATTATAAGAGCTGCAGGGCTAAATAGAGAAGGTACAATCTTCTATAAGAGTATACAGCTACTGGCGTAAGCCGATGATATCGATATCATTGGAAACAACACCCGCGCCGTTAGTTCTGCTTTTTCCAGACTGGATAAGGAAGCGAAGCGTATGGGTCTGGCGGTGAACGAGGACAAGACGAAATATCTCCTGTCGTCAAACAAACAGTCAGCGCTTTCACGTCTTGGCTCCAACGTCACTGTTGACAGTCATAACTTTGAAGTTGTAGATAATTTAGTCTACCTGGGAACCAGCATTAACAGCAATAACAATGTCAGCCTGGAAATACAACGCAGAATCACTCTTGGCAACAGGTGCTACTATGGACTAAGTAGGCAATTGAAAAGTAAAGTCCTCTCTCGACGAACAAAAACCAAACTCTACAAGTCCCTCATCATTCCCGTCCTACTTTACGGTGCAGAAGCGTGGACGATGTCAACATCCGATGAGACGGCACTAGGAGTTTTCGAGAGAAAGGTTTTGCGGATGATTTTTGGTCCCTTAAACTTTGGTAACGGCGAATACCGCAGACGATGGAACGATGAGCTGTATGTGTTATTCGACGACATAGACGTAGTCCAGCGAATAAAAAAACAGCGGCTACGCTGGCTAGGTCATGTTGTTCGAATGGATGAAAGTGCTCCAGCTCTGAAAGTATTCGATGCAGTACCCGCTGGTGGAAGCAGAGGAAGAGGGAGACCTCCACTCCGATGGAAGGACCAGGTGGAGAGGGACCTGGCTTCGCTTGGTATAACCAATTGGCACCAAACTGCCAGAAGGAGGGATACGTGGCGCGCTGTTGTGGACTCGGCTATAACAGCGTAAGCGGTGTCTACGCCAGTCAAGAAGAAGAAGTATATTCTCATACATCCAGCAGTCAGGATTCATTCTGTAAGTTTTTTATATTGTAGAAACATTTTTAGGCTTTTTCCTCGAATTTTTGGTATCATGATCACTATATAATAATCAGCCTTGGGCCCTTGTATCTTTTAGGATGAAAATTGTACACAGTGTTAATCAATAGGCATCCAATCGACTTGTCTTGGGATCGAACCCTCGTCCAACTTTGTGGTAATGGTAATTATGGCCCATATTTTAAAATATTGAAAATTTTTGCTTTTTTACGTTTAAACCCCAATATTTGTTTAGTGTTCTTTCGTCTCTTCTTTGATCAAGTGTCTTTGATCTCTTAATCTCAACTTATCCCATTGAGAGCTCTTCAAACCATTTGTAGTTCTCTCAATATTATTTTTAGATAATTAAAGAAGTGTAAATAACATTGAACATGATCTTTAAGATCTCCTTTTTTGTTTCTTGAAATGAATTTCTGTGTTTCGTGTGAGATTGCGCTCCACTTGAAGACAACCTCCATTTGAACATAGCGGAAAGAACAATGCGCCTACTTATTGACTTGAGGACGGTCACTTAAAATGAGGTTTCTTCTGGACCTAACCTAAATTTTTGTAATATTTTTAATGAGTTTTCTATTTTTAGTCCCTTAGTTCTTCTTTTGGTAGCAATGAAAAAATTATAAAATTTACTAAATTTGGTCTGTGTTTTTCAATAGATGAACTTGAAAAAAATTAATCCTAATAATTTTCATGCCTATCGAACCACCCTGTCTTTAAAGCTTTCGGTTGCCTTTATGCATTGTATTTGCTAGCACATTTGAATCATAAAAATGTCAAGTGACAACTTGAATTATGTATATTGACTACCCTTAGAGTGGGTTCAACCATATTCATTCATTCTTGCACTCAGTCACTTACACTTACTTTTACATTTATATTTATTGTGTGAGCATATGTATTCGCACTTGAATTGGCTTCTATTTTATTGTTATTGTAGTAGCTTAAAGCGCGCCGTGAGGTATGAATAAGAAATCAACGCTTTGCTCAATGACCTTTTTGAGGTCTCCGAGTGCTGATCTCAGTATTTTTATTATTTTTATTTTCATTATAATTTTATTATTTTTTTGTTGCTATTGTATTTCAATTTCATTGCTTAAGTAGGGAATTCACTGAAATGTGCATAATGCGCAGGCGTAACGAACCAAGCGCTTTAAACGGGTGGTTGTATATTTTAGAAAAATTAAACAACACAAGCTAGCTGAATAATGAATATGTATATAAAAAAATGAATATGTATATATAACTGCATACCTACTTACCTGTGGACACCAGTTGAATTGTAGGAATTTCATTCATGATTTATGTATTTGACTGCTAATAAATGGAAGGTGTGTTTGCCAAGTCATTATTAGCACTTTTTCTTCGTTTTTTTGTGGAAGAAGCTGTAATAAATTAAAAAAAGTTATTTAATAGTAATGCAGAAAAAATGTTATGAAATATTATTAGATTTGTCACTATAAATATTATTTCTTCAATTGTGTTAAGAGAGGAAAATTAAAAGTAAAAAATTAAAAATTCATTAATTTTATTTATAAAATATATTTTTGAAATGTGTTTTAAATATTTTTTTTTTAATAATTTTTATTTATAACTAGCAGACCCGGCCACACGTTTTTGTGGCTAAGGTATACATTAAATTAGTAAATCTTTCAATGCAGAGAAAAATTTCTTACTTATAAAGACGAAAACGTTATAGTCGATAAATGTTAAAATGATTGGTAATAGACATTATTGTAGATCTGTGTTAAGCTTAAATCATCATAATTTGTTAAACTTTAATTTTTTTAATCGTATATTGGAGAAAGTAACATATGACCAAATTTCATAGTTGCCTTTTTCTTGGCTTTGGTGACGATATTGATTACCTTCTTCACAGCCAGTCTTCTTCTTTTGCAAAGTTTGATGTTGATTTATGTTACGTAGCATGATGACAACTCACACTACTTTTAATTTGCTGTGGGATAATTGACTACGTTATCCTGATTTGTAGCTGAGTCAACTCTCCTTTAACGACATTCTAAATTGTCGCAGAGATCAAGGAGATCCTTGTTTTTTTACTACCAATATAGGTCATTCAATCAGCCATTTTTGTTTATTATATTATGGTTTCATGTCAGGAAAAACACGATGAATAAGTTCCTCTTGGCCATGAAGTGACAGAAACCCGTTAAAAATGTTATTAATCCATCGAGGTGTGAACTGCGTCGCTACCATCCATGTTCAACTATTTCTACAATCGCAGTATGATATTGTTGGAAAAACACTCATATGTTAGTTGTTAATAGGCGATTCTTTATATGTCGCAACAAATTAGATGATTTTAGGAATGTGATTAGCAGCAGTTGATCCAGGAATAGTCTGGCGAAAATCACCTGCCAACAGAATCATGGCTTCACCAAAAATATTTTCGTTGTCGCGTAAATCTTTTAAAGTCCTGTGCAGTACCTCCACCGACTTGAATATCTGGAAAATCTTCTTTATAGCTCTTTTTTGTTTGGCGATTTTGCAGACTGATGTTTCGTTGATTTGCAAATTTAGGAGTAATTTCAAGGCCGAATTGCCGTTTGTCTGCCTACTAACAGGTGCCAAGTTGCCCCTATTCCCATTATAATTGGGCGTTGAAAATGATTGAAATCGGTTCAGGAATTACCACAACCCTCATGTACTACATATGCTGATTTTCGTTATTCTATTGGACTTTATTTCAAATTGTGTGCAATAAAATTACATCAAAAAATTGCGAGAGTATAAAATGTTCGGTTGCCTTTCCCTACTTGTTACACATTTTTTTGGGCTATCGACACAGCCTTATACAATTGAACAATGATAAAAATATTTTAACAAAGAAACAATGACAACTTTCAAAATATTATTATTTTTTGTTTTGTTTTTTTTTTTTCTAATTTTGTTGTCAATTCAAATAAAATCATCTTCTTGTTATCTTCCTCACTATTTTTCGATGTATACTTACTTTCTAATCCTTCCCTGGGCTTTCATAAATATTTCAAAACTAAAATTAGCCAGATCGGTTTGGCCCTTCTCGACTTTTTCGAGACTAACGACACAAATTGTTTGTATGGGTGATTAGGGAAATTGTGGATTTAAGACTTTTTCAAGCAATTTTTCTAAATTTTCTCTCCGTAAGAACCATCCCGGTACCTCTAAAAACATTCTAAACAAAAAAATTGCGAAATTGGTTCAGCGGTTCTCGAGTTATGCGCTTAGCAACACATTTTGCGATTCATTTTTATATTATAGATATACGATATTAAGAAATTTGTATATCTAAAGCCATTTTGTTTTTAAATATTTTTTTTGAGATTTAAAAAAAATTCAAAATTTAATAATAATAATTTTATTATTTTGAAAAATGTGTTTATATTTATTTTATATTATATTTATTTTTTTATAATCTTTTATGTTCAAGATAACCTTTTTCCTATATAATCGAGATACAGAAATACTAAAATTCCGTGTTTGATATTGTGAAATAGAGAGAACAGCCTAAAAACATATGACCACAAAATCATATCACGGCCTTCTTGTATTGACTCAGAGAGGTTAATAAATTTAATCGCTTGTGGTTCATATACGACATTATTTATATTTTATGTCTAAGAACCAGGAGGCGAGCCAAGAGACGATCGGTTGTTTAACTCATTCTTAGTATATCGTGGATTGTGAAGGTTCCATGTCTCTCCTAGCAAGAAAAATTCGACGTCATGTAACTTCAATTCTGCTGTTATCTTTTCATATTAACTTGGTAAGAACTCTTGCTTGAACTACTTTTTGGTCAAGGATGATTTCTGATCCATGTAATTCTTTTATATTTGGGAATATGTGATGTACATATGTGATTGGCGTTGAACCGTTTACCCGGTTATAGCCGAATCGATGAGAACGCGCCACTCATCTCTATCTTTCGCAGTTCGGCGCCAGTTGGAGATCCCAAGTCTTGCCCAAAATTTTCCTCTCGAAAACTCCTAGTGTTGTCTCATCTGATGTTGACATCGTCCAAGCTTCTGCACCATAAAGCAGGACGGGAATAATAAGCGACTTCTAGACTTTGATTTTGGTTCGTCGAGAGAGGACTTTACTTTTCATATGCCTACTCAGTCCAAAGTAGCGCCTGTTGGCAAGAGTGATTCTGCGCTGGATTTCGAGGCTGACGTTGGTGTTGTTGATACTGGTTCCCAGGTATACGAAATTATTTACGACTTCGAAGTTATGACTGTCAACAGTGACGTGGGAGCCAAGACTCGAGTGCGCTGACTATTTGCTTGATGACAGGAGATATTTCGTATTGTCCTCATTCACCTCTAGACCCATTCGCTTCGCCTCCTTATCCATGCGGGAAAAAGCAGAACAAATGGCGCGGTTGTTGCTTCCGATGATATCAATATCATCGGCGTACGCCAGCAGCTGTACACTCTTATAGAAGATTGTACCTTCTCTATTTAGCTCTGCAGCTCGTATTATTTTTTCAGCATCAAGTTAAAGAAGTCGCAAGGTCCTTCCCAATCATGACGGAGCTTTTGGTGTTGCTCAGCGTCAACTAGCACAGCCGTATTAGTTTTGCGGGTATACCAAATTCAGACATCGCGGCGTAAAGGCAGCTCCCTTTCGTGCTGTCGAAAGCAGGTTTAAAATCGACGAAAAGGTGGTGTGTGTCGATCCTCTTTTCACGGGTCTTCTCCAAGATTTGGCGCATGGTGAATATCTGGTCCATGGTGGACTTTTCAGGTCTAAAGCCACACACTGATAAGGTCCAATCAGTTTGTTGACGGTGCGCTTAAGTCTTTCACACAGTACGCTCGATAGAACCTTGTATGCGATATTTAGGAGGCTGATCCCACGGTAATTGGCGCGGTTTGTGGGATCTCCCGTTTTATGGATTGGGCAGAGCACACTGAGATTCCAATCGTCAGGCATGCTTTCTTCCTACCATATTCTGCAAAGAAGCTGATGCATGCACCTTATCAGTTCTTCGCCGCTGTATTTGAATAGCTCGGCCGGTAATCTATCGGCCCCCGCCGCTTTGTTGTTCTTCAAGCGGGTAATTGCTATTCGAATTTCTTCATGGTCGGGTAATGGAACATCTATTCCATCGTCATCGATTGGGTAATCGGGTTCGCCATCTCCTGGTGTTGTACTTTCACTGCCATTAAGCAGGTCAGAGAAGTGTTCCCTCCATAATCCCAGTATGCCCTGGACATCGGTTACCAGATTACCAACTTGGTCTCTACATGAGGATGCGGCAATCCTCATCGTACCAGCTTGATTTTTGTCGTTGCCGAAATCCAATTGTTTCGGCTGCAGCGGTTCGCAGTGAGTTTGTTGACGGGCGTTCTTTGCGGCACAGAGGCGGGTGCGTATCTTCGCTGCAACCAGATAATGGTCCGAGTCTATATTTGCTCCTCGGGCTGTACGCACGTCTAAAACACAGAAGACATGTCTTCCGTCTATCACAACATGATCGATTTGGTTACGCGTGTTTCGATCAAGAGACAGCCAAGTAGCTTGATGTATTTTCTTATGCTGGAATCTGGTACTACAGACGACCGTATTTCGGGCCCCAGCGAAGTCGATCAGCCTCAGGCCGTTTGGCGATGTTTCGTCATGGAGGCTGAATTTTCCGACTGTTGTGCCAAAGACACCTTTTTTACCCACATTAGCGTTAAAATCGCCAAGCACGATTGTGACATCATGGCGGGGGCAGCGCTCATAGGTGCGTTCTAGGCGCTCATAGAAAGTATCTTTGGTCACATCGTCCTTCTCTTCCGTTGGGGCGTGGGCGCAAATAAGCGATATGTTGGAGAACCTCGCTTTTATGCGGATTGTGGCTAGACGTTCATCCACCGGGGTGAATGCCAGAACTCGGCAACGGAGTCTCTCTCCCACCACAAATCCAACACCAAATTTGCGCTCCTTTATATGGCCGCTGTAGAAGATGTCACAAGGACCCACATTCTTCCGTCCTTGTCCCGTCCATCGCACTTCTTGGATGGCGTTGATATCAGCCTTTAGTCATTATCCTTAAAACGTTTGCAGGGGTCGTCATCAAAAGGGGGGTGTCTCATCCGAGGATTTCTTCTTCGATTTTTCATTGGTACTTCGTTTTTATGTTGTTGGCTACCCAGAGGATACTTGGTCTAAAACCGGAAGTCGTGAGCTGCTTGAATCATGGAGAAGAATCGTTTCTGGCCACTCCCAAGTGAATGACAATCAAAAACTTTCTTCACTTACGTGAACTTCTACATATGATCCCATCCTTGAGAATATAGTCCGCAACAAATTCATTGTTAAAAAATTGTTTAAATGCCTATATCATTTCTATTCCTAACCGCTTTAGATGCTTTGGTCCTTGAATCGCCGATCTATGGAAGTGACCGCCCAACCTCAATTTTGTAATATTATATGTTATTCTTTTCTCGATCCAATAGACGTTTTTCACAGTGATAATAATTTGACAGAAATTCTAATTATTCTCTGAATATTTATGCATTTTCTCTTCACTGTCTTTAATCTTTTCCAGATGCCTACAGGATTATATGGTAAGTTCGAATTTTTTTAACACCACCATTCAATAATTACTTTTAAAAATAAAGTTTTGTTCGTGATACATCGTTACCAAACAATCCTTATAAATCATTATGCGCTTAAAGTCAACAAACCAGAACTTCCTGCTAGCTGGAAGGTTTGATTAATTTATATTAAGAACTACTTATCTTACTGAATTAACTATCTGTTGAATTAATGTTTTGGATTCAGATCAGATCTAATTAGTTCACACCTCCAACCATTGAACTGCCAATAAATCAATACCATTAATATGTTTCGAAAATATTTTTGGAAGACAACTGAAACGTGAGTCCGAAGACGTGGTAACTAAAACTTAAGTCGACGCGTTCGTTAAAAAATACTGTAGATTCGATCAGTCAGTGAACGAGAAGAGTTACGAGGTTTTTAAATATGTTATAGAGATTTCTTTAAAATAAAATGATCTGTAATATTCTATCTTAAGGAACTTCATTAGTGAGTTCCTGTGGAGTATTTTGTATTCACTCTGGATATAAAAATCACGACCCGCGATTCCTAACAACATCACAAGATTCATAACCTCGATTGTACATTTGTCTATCAACTCTTTTAAAATATTAATCCATAACATATCATTAAATCGTACCAAAGTTTAGTATTAATCCAATAGTTTCAACTGGAAATTATTTGACACATCTCAAAACGCTCTGAGTAATATTCACTTTCCCACACTTTCTCATATGCATAGAAGTTTTTTTTCCTGGACACCCATTGACCTGTTAAACATGTAAATTTATGTGCATAAATTTCAATTGCATTGACCCTTACTCTTTTCAACTAAAATATTCTAGTACAAGTCTAGTCGGCAGTTCTTAAATAAATTCACCATAAATAATGAACGTTCAATACAAATACAAAGTACTTTGTATCCTCAACGGTGTAATAAACTTCTTGACTTAAAGCTACCTAATTAGAATTATAGCGCATACAGTCATATGCATACCAAACACTTTCCATGCTCATTAAACTTTTCCTATACTTAAAGACATACGAGGGTTGTTTGCTAAGTCAGATCGAATGTATTAATTTTGAATTTTAAGCACAAACGCTAATCAGTAATACCCTCAGCCTTTGAAAGACCTCTCGACTTAAGTCAGGAGGATTCAAACGATAACAAATGTCACTTTATGAAAGAGTAACTAAAACCATTAATCGTTCCAGAAATATTCAAAAAAAGGGAAAATCAGAGACTTGAGGATACCGTGGCTGTAGGCATTTCAACGAATACAAAAAAATAATACATGTCACACTGGATCCATTATAAGGTTGTTTTTTTAATATCATTTTGTGAACGAAGCATGGATCCATTATATTGATTTTAGAGATCATGGAACGGTCTTATCGATGATCTTTTCTGCTGAATGTACACTTTATTAATCCTATTTAGATCTGTTCGGTCTTGACGGCATGAAGCTCGATGTTGTAGAATCTTGCGAGATCACAATAACGGATTTGTATGTTGGTTACTAAAAAGGTGAACTTAAAGCACGGCTGACGATCGTTCTTAAGCCATCAGTATTATAAAGCTTTATAAAAAAATCATATCAGAAAAAGAGTAAAATATTTGGACGAAAATAATTCTAAAATATTGGCAGATTAGAATAAGTATCGACCTATCTTCGGGTTTGACAAGGAAATTAAAGGTGCACATTATGATAATCGAAGATTTTTTCATACGTATTGTTAAAGTTGGAATTGCGAGGATTGAGCACAATTTTTGGTTTCTCAAACTTGTCTTGTCTAGATATAGGTCGAATAAGGTTGCCTCTGAAACAAAGGTATATTTTAGAGTTTTGGTTCAATAATCATATTTCAATCTTCTAATTTCTGCAGCGCAAGAGCGAACTTTTATTTCATCTAGTACAAAGCGGTGATGTCACAGATTTTCCGACGCAGGGTGTTTGCATCATCACTTTGACTACTTCTCAGTAGAAAGCTGCAAAGTTTCGAAATCTTTTGAAAAATCATTCTTTCGTCACCTCTAAAAAAAAGAGTTTTGAACAACTTATTGGAAGAGTCCGTGAAGGGTTTCGAAAACTATTAGAGGTTGACTTAAATATATTGAGTTAAAAGTAGACGATGACTCTGGTGTTACGACAAATTCTTTTCTATTCGGATTTTCCAAGTAGATGAGACGATCTTCATAATAAAGCTCATTCTATAGGTCGTTTCATTTTAGGAAATAATTGGGTTTGATAAGAGCTTCATAACTCTCTCTAAAGGAGAAGCTCTAAAACTCTCTTCAATCTATCTTGTTTTCATATTTTACGCAAGTGAGGGTGGGAGCTATGGTAATCGAAGAAGGTATGTAGGTGAAGTGGATGTCGTATCTTGATTTTTGCTATTTTTCGTCGAGGAATCAGGGAAGAATTTAAATTAAGCCGAAAAATAAAATGTCTGCTTTTGCTGATTCGTCGAACTACCCTCGTCCAAAAGGGATTTTGCATAATGCGGAGCCTCACTTAGTTGAGTCCATTTTCAAAATGCGCATACAAATAAAGCATGTAGTTGTTGTAATCACTTTGGCCTGCAGCATAAATTTATTGTACAACAAAATGTATGCATTTCCAAACTATTTGCAATTCCAACAACTAATGTCATACATACATACGTGTCAACATATGCTATTTACATATGTGAAACATTGGTTTTTCGTTTGCACATTTTTCGTTCAAGAAGTCAAGAAGGTCGCGCACAGATACCAACATACTATCCACACACACAATTAGTTAGCTGGTCAGCGGGGAAAAGTCGAAAAGCATTGCTTGCCTCGGAGGTGCCTAAGAGCCGCCGCTTTGCGGATGTGGTTCAACAACCGTGTCTTCGATTGCCTCGACTGAGTCGAATGCCTGTAAGTGGAGCAGCTGCACAATTTGCCGCAACACATTAAAATTTACGCGTTTTGTCACAAAGTGTTGTTGTTGGCGGTGCGAAAGTGGGGTTCCAGAGGTGTATTCTTAAATATTTGCCTTTACAATTGTCGCCTTGGTACTGGACGCGCACCTCAACGTCGTTCACTAGTGGTTACTTGTCATTTAAAGCTTAATAATTTATTGTTATTGTTGTATGTTGTTGCATATTTTGCTATGCTAATGCTCCATGCTCCGTTTAAGTACAACATTTTTGCATTTCACAAATCGAAATAAATCAAGGAAAGCGCAGAAAGACACATGTGTGGAATAAAAAGTTGCTCAAAGTCTACGGTAGTTGAACTCTTACTCTAATTTGCACACGCAGTATAGAGGAAAGGATTTGCATTCTATGGAAATATGCTTATATATGTTATTTCATAACACTTTTTTTTATACATGTGGCAACCTTTTTTGAAAATCTTTTCAAACAAATTTTCAGTGTAAACCCTCTTTCAAAACTATTTTGTTCATTTTACTTGTCTCTATCTATTCTTCTTCTTCTTAACTAGCGTAGAAACCGCTTACGCGGTTATAGCCGAGTCCACAACAGTGCGCCACGCATCTCTCCTTTTGGCGGTTTGGCGCCAATTGGTAATACCAAGTGAAGACAGGTCCTTCTCCACCTGGTCCTTCCACCGGAGTGGAGGTCTCCCTCTTCCTCGGCTTCCACCAGCGGGTACTGCATCGAAAACTTTCAGAGCTGGGGCACTTTCATCCATTCGAACAACATGACCTAGCCAGCGTAGCCGCTGTTTTTTTATTCGCTGGACTATGTCTATGTCGTCGAACAACACATACAGCTCATCATTCCATCTTCTGCGGTATTCGCCGTTGCCAATGTTTAAGGGACCGTAAATCTTCCGCAAAACCTTTCTCTCGAAAACTCCTAGTGCCGTCTCATCGGATGTTGACACCGTCCACGCTTCTGCACCATAAAGTAGGACGGGAATGATGAGGGACTTGTAGAGTTTAGTTTTTGTTCGTCGAGAGAAGACTTTACTTTTCAATTGCCTACTCAGTCCATAGTAGCACCTGTTGGCAAGAGTGATTCTGCGTTGGATTTCAAGGCTGACATTATTATCGGTGTTAATGTTGGTTCCTAGGTATACGAAATTATCTACAATTATCAAAGTTATGACTGTCAACAGTGACGAGGGAGCCAAGACGCGAATGCGCTGACTGTTTGTTTGATGACAGGAGATATTTCGTCTTGTCCTCGTTCACCACCAGACCCATTCGCTTTGCTTCCTTATCCAGGCGGGAAAAAGCAGAACTAACGGCGCGGGTGTTGTTTCCAATGATATCGATATCATCGGCGTACGCCAGTAGCTGTACACTCTTGTAGAAGATTGTACCTTCTCTATTTAGCTCTGCAGCTCTTATAATTTTCTTCAGCATCAAGTTAAAGAAATCGCACGATAGCGAGTCACCTTGTCTGAAACCTCGTTTGGTATCGAACGGCTCGGAGAGGTCCTTCCCGATCCTGACGGAGCTTTTGGTGTTGCTCAACGTCAACTTACACAACCGTATAAGTTTTGCGGGGATACCAAATTCAGACATCGCGGCATAAAGGCAGCTTCGTGCTGTCGAAAGCAGCTTTAAAGTCGACAAATAGATGGTGTGTGTCGATCCTTTTTTCACGGGTCTTCTCCAAGATTTGGCGCATGGTGAATATCTGGTCAGTTCTTGATTTTCCAGGTCTAAAGCCACACTGATAAGGTCCAATCAGTTTGTTGACGGTGGGCTTTAGTCTTTCACACAGTACGCTCGATAGAAACTTATAAGCGATGCTAAGGAGGCTTATCCCACGATAGTTGGCGCAGATTGTGGGGTCTCCCTTTTTGTGGATTGGGCAGAGTACACTGAGATTCCAATCGTCGGGCATGCTTTCTTCCGACCATATTTCGCAAAGAAGCTGATGCATGCACCTTATCAGCTCTTCGCCGCCGTATTTGAATAGCTCGGCCGGCAATCCATCGGCCCCGGCCGCCTTGTTGTTCTTCAAGCGGGTAATTGCTATTCTAATTTCTTCACGGTCGGGCAATGGAACATCTGTTCCATCGGCGTCGATTGGGGAATCGGGTTCGCCATCTCCTGGTGTTGTACTTTCACTGCCATTCAGCATGCTGGAGAAGTGTTCCCTCCACAAACACAGTATACTCTGGTCATCAAACACTAGATCACCGCTGGGGGTCCTACAGGAGTGTGCTCCGGTCTTGAAACCTTCAGTTAGTCGCCGGATCTTTTCGTAAAAATTTCGAGCATTACCCCTGTCGGCCAGCTTGTCAAGCTCTTCATACTCACGCATTTCTGCCTCTTTCTTTCTTTTTCTGCAAATGCGTCTCGCTTCCCTCTTCAGCTCTCGGTATCTTTCCCATCCCGCTCGTGTTGCGGTCGATCGCAACATTGCGAGGTAGGCAGTCTGTTTTCTTTCCACTGCGAGACGACAATCCTCATCATACCAGCTGTTTTTTTGGCTTTTCCGAAAGCCAATGGTTTCGGTTGCAGCTGTACGTAAGGAGTTTGATATGCCGTCCCACAGCTCCCTTATACCGAGATGCTGATGAGTGCTCTCAGAGAGCTGGAGTGCAAGTCGAGTAGAAAATCGTTCGGCTGTCGGTTGTGATTGCAGCTTCTCGATGTCGAACCTTCCTTGTGTTTGTTGACGTGTGCGCTTTTCTATACAGAGGCGGGTGCGTATTTTAGCTGCTACAAGATAGTGGTCCGAGTCGATGTTGGGACCACGAAGCGTACGCACATCAAAAACACTGGAGACATGTCGTCCATCTATCACAACATGATCGATCTGGTTGCGAGTGATTCGATCCGGGGACAGCCAAGTAGCTTGATGGATTTTCTTATGCTGGAATCTAGTACTACAGATGACCATATTTCGGGCCCCGGCCAAGTCGATCAGCCTCAGACCGTTTGGTGATGTTTCGTCATGGAGGCTGAATTTTCCGACTGTTGTGCCAAAGACACCTTCTTTACCCACCCTAGCGTTGAAATCGCCAAGCACGATTTTCACATCGTGGCGGGGGCAGCGCTCATAGGTACGTTCTAGGCGCTCATAGAAGGTATCTTTGATCACTTCGTCCTTCTCTTCCGTCGGGGCGTGGGCGCAAATCAGCGATATGTTGAAGAACCTCGCTTTGATACGGATTGTGGCTAGACGTTCATCCACCGGAGTGAATACCAGGACTCGACGACGGAGTCTCTCTCCCACGACGAATCCCACACCGAATTTGCGCTCCTTTATATGGCCGCTGTAGAAGATGTCACAAGGACCCACCTTCTTCCGTCCTTGTCCCGTCCATCGCATTTCTTGGATTGCGGTGATGTCAGCCTTTACTCTTACGAAGACATCAACCAGCTGGGCAGAGGCGCCTTCCCAATTAAGGGTCCGGACATTCCAGGTGCATGCCCTTAAATCATAGTCCTTTATACGTTTGCCGTGGTCGTCATCAAAAGGGGGGTTTCTCATCCGAGGCCTGTGTTTCTTATTCACTGGTTATTCCTTTTTATGTGGTGGGTCCCAAGCCCTACGCACAATCGCATAAGCGGGATTCGCCTCCATCCAGACGGATGTCTGTTGGCTACCCAGAGGATACTTGGTCTAAGACCGGAAGTTGTGAGCTGCTTGAGCCACATGTAAAAGAATCGTTCCTGGCCACTCCCAAGTGAATGGCAGTCAGAAACTTTCCTCACCTCCTCCAAAAAGCAAAAAGGAGGAACGAGTGGCGCGCTCTGGTGGATTCGGCTATAATCGCTTAAGCGGTTTCTACGCCAAATATATATATATATATATATATGAAGGGTTTTTCAATAAGAGCGCTACAAAAGTTTTTTTTTTAACCCTGGAAAGTCATACCTCGTCGTTTCGTCGACGCGAGTGTTTATTTTGTACAAAAGCCGAATGAATCAGAGCTGTGAAAATTTTTTTTATTTCATAAAAGATTTAAGAAAAACTGTTTGATATTGTTTTATTTAGAAGATATATAAACCAGGTAATGTGAATATATTGATTTTAGTAGGTTTTGATAGGTAGGATAATATATTAAGGACTTTGAGTAATGCCGTCGTCGAATCGACGAGGGATGACCTCTACCTTATAAAAATAGCGATGACCTTCTAGGGTTAATAACGTGGTTTGGGATATCAGTGAAATTCTTTATTCCTGTGAATGTACATTCGATGTCATTATATATGGAACTCGATTTCTTTTGCATGGTCACCACGGGCACGCTTGCAGAAATCCAGACTCTGAACCCACTTTTCGATGATTTTCAAGTATAAATCGGCCGATACTGTTGCAATTTCACGTTCGATATTCGTACGAAGTTCATCAATCGTCGCTGGCTTGTTGGCAAAAACCATAGACTACTACAGGAAATAGTCTAACAGCACGACCAAGGCGGTCAATTGACTGGGCCATTTCGTGAGATTTCGCTGTGTGACTTGTGGTACCTTTCTTTTGGAACCACATATTGTCCTAGTCCATATCATCTAATTCGGAGGAAAAAGATTCGGTTATCATTGACAAGTCAGTCAGGATTTTTATGACGACCATAAATTGAATGTAGCGCTCTTAAAGTTGAGGCCACTGACTCTGAATTTCGGTAGTAAATTTTAATAAATTTGACTCGTTGTTGGATCGTATATCTTTCAATGATGAAATGGCAAACGTTACCGAAGAAAAATGTTAAAAGAGCGGGAAAACATATGGCATCGTTTGCTTTCCCCAACGGTTTACTTTTGTAGCGTCGCTTTTGGAAACCCCTTTATATTTCCACTTTTACTAGTTAAGTAAAGCATGGCCAGTATTTTTCAAAACCCATTGTATGGAAATAAAGTATTTTTTAATTAATTCCAATTCAATTGTATTTCCAATTAAGGGCTTGGCATTTCTTAGCATGATCTAACAGTCGCCAATTTGTGACAAACCGGACGACATTTTTAATTCTGTAGGAAAAAAATACACCTACAGGAATTTCATGAAAAATTGTAATAATAATATAAATATAGAAAGAGTAAGGTTGTGAGTAAGCAAACAAAAACAAAGGGTCGATATTCACACGCACATATGTATGTATGTATACAGATCAAAGTGTAAAGTGTAAATACTAAATGTATAAAAGTCATACACACACATCCACAACTAAATCCACATGCATGTATGTATGTTAATATATCACATCAGTGGCACAAAGTGAATTCCAAAGAAAAGCAATTGAGTAAAGAGTGTCAATGTGTAATGCAATACAATGGCGATAGTCTCGCACAAATACTAGTGTAAAAATACAATTATAAGGAAATGAATGTACAAAACTAAAACGCATAGTAATGCAAATAATCATTAACCCCACAACAACAACAACAAAAACACATATACAGAAAATATACTTATATATCCATTGTGTACAACAATGCATGCAGATTATAGAGTCATCATTGACTGATGACTACCTAAAGACTAGTCAATCATAATAGTGAGAAATACTCGGAAGTAATACACATACATACTTATTCATTTACTATATCCCGGTCATAATAATGCAAGTTTTGGTCCTAAAAGATCTAGTTACTTAACCGTATACTAAAAGGCTAAATATTGTTCCGAAAAAGATATGGAATAGCGATAAAAGTATTTCTTTCGATTTAAACAAAAAAAGTTTCCTGGAAGTGATCTTAAAGTTTAGATTGGTATTGTACTCTGAAAAAATCACTTCAGAGGCTTATGCTCAATTATTATTAGACGAGTGTGCTCTTTTCTCTTGAAAATCCAATCATGACAAGAATCTTTACCAAAAAATGTTAAGAAAGTATGAATTAAGATACCAATCTCAAGGAAATTTCGTGATGTCAAGGGATTTTAGTCAAGGCGGTGAATCATTTCAAGACTACAAGGCAAGTTGGGTTTCCTTCATTGTCGATAATGTATTTATACTAACTACAACTCATTGCTGAAGCAAAGGTCCGTCCAGGAGTAAAGGTTGATAAGTCTCTTTCAATTTATGGTCGGAGTGGAAAGCGAATTGACTTATATAAGAAAATCAACAATAAAGAGTTTGAACCATTATATGGATTTCGGTTTTCTCAACCACGAAATTCATGGAAATAATTTCGAAACTCTTCAGTTGTTGCCTATATGCAGATGGTTTTAGGTTACTTCAAATGGAATGGGAACAAATAGGTGCGCCGCTGTCCTCTTGCAACTTGCTTCGGGAACTCTTGCAACTCAGCCGAACTGAGCAGGCGCTGGATAGTCACTAGCACCTGTTCTGTTGCAATATCATTCTGGCCCAAAGTAAATCGCAAGAGGTCAAGAGAACTCTTTGCCCTAAACAAGGTCAATCTTTCCCAAGTTATATGTGTTCTAATTGGCCATTGTCCTATCGGGACTTACGCGGTCAAATTAAAAATGTTACCGGATGCTAGCTGCAAAAGCTTTCCTTTTGGAATGTCCCGCCTTTGCGAGATCTAGACAAAAAATCCTTAGATCTCACTTTTTTGGGCACCGCCGCGAATTAGCGGATACAGAAGTTAAAAACCTCTGCAGATTTGTGGTAGGTTCCAAGCGCTTTGTCGATTCATAAATAAGTGAGAGAGTTGAATTTTTCTTGATAGTCTAAGTGGGTTTCCCTTTCTAGGGAAACAGCCTTCGTACCTAACCCACCAACACGATTAGAATTCTCAGGTAGTATCTGTTTCTAGAGGAGGTTAGCAAATACTAATTACTAACCTAAAGGAACTAGTTGAGAGTCTATTTAGAGCTAATCCAGTTTTCTGCAGGGTTACTAGGGCAAATCAGCGAATTTGATACATAAATGAGCATACAGATGCCTGACAACACATGCTTATTTATCTGGAATATATGTATGTATGTATATAAGTAAAGTCCCAGCAACAAATACCTCACTGTTTTTTTGTTGTTGTCATATAGTTATCTGCATAAATATAAAGAAAATATTTATATAAATCTGAGTATGCATAACAGCCGTATTGTCAGCGTATCCGTCATTGTCTGTCTGCAATAGAGGAGTACATACACACCCATACACATGCACATTCATAAATATTAATATATGAAGACATCATTCATATTACTATATGCATATCTGTTGGTGGACAGACACCTACATATATCTAACTGCATTTGACCCGATATTGTGAAAGTGAAAACATAGAAATGCATTTGCGCTGATTACTAGCTCCGTTAGCAAGCTGCTCTGCCTTTGCTGGCGTGCATTCACCAGTCACAATTACAACAAATATATGACAATGTCATCATCGAGAGACTTCGCGGTATTATGTGTTAGTTGGCATCTCTGCGGTGACAGCTAACATTCATCGCGCATCCGTTACTACACCCGTTACTGCGACATTGTGTTCGCACTTAATAGCTTGCCGTTAGTCATCGATGGCCTCAAATTATTGGTTTTTGGTTTCATATTTCATTACTTAAGTTAGTTGTAATACCGATTACTTTCATTATTGGCTTTGCTTTGCTTACCCAGTTTACTGCTGAGTTTTTCCACTTTTCCTCTAGTTTTCTCTTCTGTGTACCATTTTTGTAACACCTTTTAAGTTGAGCTCAATATCGGGGTTACGTGGAGAGGTAATTACTGTTATTAACCAGGTGTACAGATAATTATCTACATATTATATTTTTGTGTTTTTTTTTTGTGACATAAGGGAGATTCAAAGCAAAATTCAGAAGTGTGTATAGATCGAAAACGGTGGATCGATTTACATATTGAATCGATTATTTGGAATAAAAAAGACCTGGACAAATAACAATAAATATTTGCCAAGAAAGCATAGAAATCAATGAATGTTTTTAGTCCCACCCATATAATTGACTTTAGTTTTTCAGTAATGTTTTTCCGTTTTATGATGACAATTTTATACTCTCACAATAAAAGTTGCTAAGAGAGTATTATAGTTTTGTTCACATAACGGTTGTTTGTAAGTCATAAAACTAAACTAGACGAGTTGAAATCCGAATGTCTGTCTGTCCGTCCGTCCGTCTGTCTGTGCAACGGATAATTTGAGTAAAAATTGAGATATCTTAACGAAACTTGAAACACGTATTCCTTGGCACCTTGAGGAGATTGCTTTCGAAAATGGGCAAAATCGGACCATTGCCACGCCCACAAAACGACGAAAACCAAAATACTATAAAGTGTCATAACTAAGCCATAAATAAAGAAAATTTGGAACAAAGGATTGCACAAGGAAGGGGCATATTTGGATGTAATTTTTTTGGGGAAGTGGGCGTGGCCCCGCCCCCAAATCGGTTATTTGTATATATCTCGCAAACCAATAAAGCTATATAAACCAAACTTCCTGCAGTCGTTTCTCCTACGTACCCCACCACATACCATGAAAATAGTTAAAATCGGATAATAACCACGCCCACCTCCCATACAAAGGTTGAAAATTACTAAAAGTGGGTTGACTCACTAACGAAAAACGTCAGAAACACTAAATTTCACATAAGAAATGGCAGAAGGAAGCTGCACTGAGATTTTTTTACAAAATGGAGAAGTGGCATCGCCCATTTGTGGGTCAAAGACCATACCTCAGGAAGTATTCGACAGATTTCAATGAAATTTGGTGTATAATATTTTCTTGACACCCTGATGACACGTGTGGAAAATGGATGAAATCGGTTCACAACCACGACAACTTCCCATATAACTCATTTTTGAATACCATCTTATTCCTTCACTTTATAATATATACATAAGGACCAATGAAGATAGCGACTTTTCACCGAAAATTTCGGTAAATCTCTCAGGTATCTTAATTTAATTCAGAGAAAATATATTGTAATAGTGTGTCTCTGTACCAGAAAAGGTTAAAATCGGGTCATAACTTCCCTTATATATGAATTTATGAGAATACCTAATTATAGGATTTTCAAAAATACGATGGGCTTAATAGCTTATAAATCGGTTACTATGTGAAATATATTTATGCCGAATATATGGATCAAATTGTGTATTTTTTAATAAAAATATAGCTATACATTGCGAGAGTATAAAATGTTCGGTTGCATCCGAACTTAGCCTTTCCTTACTTGTTATATTTATATAAAAAGATATTTATGGAATCACTGAAACAATTTAGTTATTATTATTAATGGATGCCTCTAACGGATGCGTATATACTAGAGTTTAGAGTTGCCAGCAACAAATATGAAATAAAGTTAGGTTAGGTTAGTCTGGTAGGCAAATAAGTCACTCATAGACAAGTTAGGTCCTTAGCTATAACAGATGGAGTGCGTAGCTCATGAGGAGTAGTCTTCCATGATGATGAAATAAGATAATTAAGAGATCTACACAGATGAGATCATGTTTCAATCGATTCAGAAGGAAAAATTTATCAAGTAAATAGAAGAAGCAAAATATACATAAAATTTAAGTAATTCTATCATTTGTTATGTTAGGTTTGTCTGGTGGGTCAGCAGGCCCCGCACAGACCAATTATGGTTCTTAGCGACACCAGATGGAGTGCCGTCACGTATTCCCTGAGAAGTAGTCATTGCTTAGAATGTCAGCGCTGACTAACGATATCTCCACCAACTTATTGTATTGTGGGGCAGCTAAATAACTGAAGCGTTGTCTTGCTAGTGAACAATAGAAGAAAAATCTATAACGTTATTGAAATATTTGACCATAAGACCTTAGAGACCTGCTAAGAACATAACTAAATTAATGTTTTGCAAAAACACAAACAACAATCTAGATTCTCGTCTCTAATTTTAAGACTTATTTTAGCTGTGAATTCGAAAAGGTAAAAAAAGGAATTGTTTTGCTGTAAACCGTGACTCAATTTCTCAGGTCTGAATTATTGTGGGTAATAATTATTTATTTTTTTGGATCAAAATATTCCTGACCAATATGGTTTAAGTAAGTTCTATTTTGAAGTTAAATATACGAATAAACTCCATAAAACCAGAAATCAACGGAATTGGCAACACAGCCCGAAAATGGATTGAAAAATTTTAATCTTAAGGTATCAATTTCATAAATATAAATACTGTGGAACTTCCATAACTCGAACTTCTATAAGTCAAAGATCGCCATAACTTGAACTTTTGAATTATCAATAGCGTTTAGAAATCAAATTTCATACAAATTTCCTTCCTTAACTCGAAATCTATAAGTTCTATATTTTACAGATTTTTGAAAAATGTATGTATTAATGAACATTTCTATAACTCGAAGTATAACTCTCTAACTCGAAGTTTTTTTGTGGATTATGGTGATTCGAGTTAGAGAAGTTCTACTGTATTAATATACACGAGCTTATTCAACAATATCTCAGCATACTTTGGATCTATTTCATTTTAGTCTTTTATGGAAATAATATAGCTTTCCGGAAAGCTGTTGCAATCAGAAGGGCAACAGTTTAGAAAGAAGGTGGGATTTAGGTAAAGTTTATTTTAAATTATTCCAAAACATAAATACTAATATAAGTAATATTATCGATGAACTTTAATATATAAGCGCTTAAAAGTAGTCCATTGAAGTTTGCACTAGATTTCAATTAATTTCTATACGATGAAAGAATACCACATATTTAAGCGACTTCGCTTAATTATTCAAACATAATTTTCAACCATTTAATTTCAGCTTTCTTAAATTGCCAAACATTCTACTAATCAGCATACAAATTATATTACGGACAACACGTTCGAAAACCAAAATAAGAAAAACAAAAAGAATAAGCGAAAAAAATCAAATAACACCACGCGCCATATAATTATCAAAAATTACTGAAACTACTCATAAATTTGTCAAAACTAGTTTTCAAGAAACGCTTAAGATATAGAAATAGACAAAATTAAAAACGAAAAAAAAACAGTGAACCAAAAACAGCGAAAAAAGCGTTGACACACTGACACCACGAACGCGCTGTCATGTTTCGGCTGTCAAATTCATTTAAACGCCAGCAAGTGATCATTCATATGCGCGTATGTATATATTTGGCTATATGTATGTAGGTGATTATTACAATTATTTATCAAAATATTTTTTTGCTTTTGCTTTTAATATGTGCGCCACATATTTGTACGTGCACTTGTTTATGTGTCAAAATTTTGTACGATTCATGTCATTTAGCGTAATGTTTGCTCACGACCAAAATGGTTAGTAATTTTTTTTTCAAAATTTTTTCTTTTAATTATTTTTTTTTTTAATTTTTTATGATATGGTTAAGAAACTGTCTTTTGATTTATTTTGTTTTAATTTGATAGTGGAAGTAATTGGATTTATTATGGTAAGAAATATGATAATCCGTGACCAAGTTATTAAAGTTGGCTTAGGTTCGATAGTGCTTTATGAATGATTACTATAAGGAATGAACTGAACTTTCTGGTTTAAATTAATTCAGAGGTAACATATTTATTGTTTTATAATAAATTTTAACAGCGCTCAGATATCTCTGTATATAGCCTTGTTAACCCTATATGACTTGAGTAGAATCCTAACCTCAAACAGTTGATATTATTTCTGAAACGTTGATGAATTTTGAGAGAGAGAGAGATTGATAGATCAACTCTATGGTTATGACTTTTGTTGGAAATAACTTATACTATAGTTTCCTCAGTGTTTTGAAAACAACCAAAATGGTACTATATAATATGGTTTTAAAAAATATCGACTTCCCAAAAATGCTAAATCTGGTAGCTCTATACAACAAAAGCTGAAAATTATTATTCAGAATTAATTTTATTTTCTCTGTTTTAAGTAAAAGCTTTCAGAAATTTTTAATAAAGAATGAGAAATTCCACAGATTATCTATATAAGCTGGTTCCATGATGTAAAATAAGACCCTAAATAAGACCTAGCTAATACTTCGCAGTATGACTCATGGTTCAAGAGAAGTAAATGTCCCGTGACCAGCCTTCTACAATAACCTCAACTAGTAGTCTAGAAAATGAATTCTCTTATATAACTACGTTTTATCTATAAAGTAATTAATTCCATTAATCGCAAAGGGTAGCTACATATGTGGATCTATTAAGATTTCTTTATATGTTTTTCGGTTCCATTTTTTCATATTTGTAAGAACTAAGTTTATTCTGTAGACCTGTTTGGCTTTCATAAAATGCACATAACCTTAAATTAGACCCTCGTCCATTATCTGTAAATAAAATATTCAGTTTAACTCCAAACTTGGTTTTCCTGAATTTCTGGTTCATCGTCACTACTTTGAAAATGAAGTTGACACGAATTTCCTATCTCAACTAGGGAATCTATTTCCTATCTCACCTCTATATCAAAGAACTCCATGACTTTATTTCTTAAAATATGATTGTTTTGGAGAACCGATGGGGTAGTATACATATAAGATAAGCTCTGGAATTCAACTCCTAAACTAGTCAACGATGGGCTAGGTCCTACTTTGTTTCAGTGATAAACTCATCACATTAACCCAAAATCATTAAATACAGTTCTCGTTTTTAGACTTGAAAATTATAAACCACCACTGGCTGATCAATACTTGGAAGCTTTAGTGCGATCCCGAGCTAATAATGCATTCTTCTTTTTTTATATCCATTATGAATTCGAAAACCGTCGAGAAGTAACAGCCGATAAGAATACCTTTGCCTTTAGCTTTAGCAGAGTTCCACACCTATTTTTCTTCGATCATCAGTAATCAGAAGCAATCTCAACCATGCTGGATTCAACAAGGAAGTTCATTAGATATGTATTATTTTTTATTATACAAATATTTTATGAACAATCAAAATTTGGTATGCATAATATACGCTTAGGAATTGCAATTTTATGTTTATTGACTGAATTTTCATGAATAAAGTTGATTTTTTTACTATTATTTCATGGTTTCGTGTCAAAACTAAAAAAAAAATGTAAACCAATCATGAATATATTAAAGCATTTATCTATCTACTTAAAAGATCTAAAAAAATATCGATTGACCAAGACGGCATTACAACAAAGATAAAAATCAAAACAACAAAAAGAATAGTTTAGACTACAAAGTAATCGAGGGCAGCTCATTAGTGCTACAAATAATTTGAAGCAGGTGAATTAATTTAAATAGACGACGAAGAGCCAGAAAGACAAAGGAATGAGGGTAACCTATTGAACGTGATTAGCAAATGAATAGCAGAGGTATGGAGGAAAAAGAGAAAAATAAACAAGAAAAAATTGAAAATAAAAATCAAGAAAAAAATAAAATTGAAAAGTTCGAATTTATTAACTCAGGTAAATTAAAACACGCAAACTATTAAACTATTATAATTATTAGCTTGAGTACCACAAAATTTGAATTTGATTTTTTGAAAAAAATTAAATTTTTTGTTTAATTTTTATTCTTTTTTTACTTCACAAAATTTATTATTTTTTTGTTTTATGCTTGTGCGTGACTCTGTCGCACATGCTGCACATAAATAAGGGATTTTAGAAAAATATTTTTTCTGTTTTATTTTTTTTTAATTAGTGCCACTGCAATAACTTATGACAAAAACTAAAATGATTACAATTTTATTTAATGTTTTTGTTTTATATATATTTCTTCATTTAATAGTCGCATTTGTGTGCTAGAAAACATAAATTTATCGAAAAAAAAGGTTTAAGACTGAAAAAAATTTATAAAAGTAATAAAAACAAGTAAGGAAAGGCTAAGTCAAGGGTGCAACCGAACATTTTATACTCTCGCAATTTATTGAAAAAATTTAACCAATACATATATGCGGAATAAAGCTCACCGTATTTTTGAAAAACCTATAATTAGGTATATGGGAGCTAGGAGAAGATACTTTTGAAAAACCTACAATGAGGTATATGGAAATGTTATGACCCGATTTTAATAATTTTTGGAACAGAGACACACTTTTAGAACAATTTCCTCTGAATTAAATTGAGATATCTGAGAGATTTACCCATATTTTCGGTTAAAATTTATCCTTAGGCGCTGAGTTCAACATGTTCGATATCTGGGGCCTTGAAAAGTTATAGTCCGTTTTCGACAATTTTTTCACAAGTGAAGCCATAGATGATATGCACTAATTGTGTAAACTTTTATTCCGTTATCTTCATTGGTTCCTTATGTTTACATTATAAAGTGAAGGAATAAGATGGATTTCAAAATTGAGTTATAAGGAAAGTAGTAGTGGTTGTGAACTGATTTTGCCCATTTCTTGTCCGTGTTATCAGGGTGTCAAGAAAATATTATATACCGAATTTCATTCGAATCGGTCGAGTAGTTCCTGAGATATAGTTTTTGACCCATAAGTGGGCGATGCCACGCCCATTTTCCATTTTGTAAAAAAATCTGAGTACAGCTTCCTTCTGCTATTTCTTCTGCAAAATTTAGTGTTTCTGACGTATTTCGTTAGTTAGTTAACCCACTTTTAGTAATTTTCAACCTAACCTTTGTATGGGAGGTGGACGTGGTTATTATCCGATTTCAATTATTTTCATGGTGTGTGGTGGGGTATGTAAGAGACCCGACTGCAGAAAGTTTGGTTTATATAGCTTTACTTTTATGGCTTAATTATGACACTTTATGTGTTTTTGGTTTTCGTCATTTTGTGGGCGTGGCAATGGTCCGATTCTGCCCATTTGCAAACTTGATCTTCTTATGGTGCCAAGGAATATTTGTGCCAAGTTTCGTCAAGATATCTTAATTTTTACTTAAGTTACAGCTTGCACAGACGGACAGACGGACGGACGGACAGACGGACGGATGGACAGACATCCGGATTTCAAATCTACTCGTCATCCTGATCACTTTGGTATATATGACTCTATATCTAACTCTTTTAGTTTTAGGTGTTACAAACAACCGTTATGTGAACAAAACTATAATACTCTCGTAGCAAATTTTGTTGCGAGAGTATAAAAATATATTTAAAAAATTTTAGCCGCCAAATAATTATACCCTGAACAGGGTATATTAAGTTTGTCACGAAGTTTGTAACACCCAGAAGGAAGCGTCGGAGACCTTATAAAGTATATATATAAATGATCAGTATGTTGAACTGAGTCGATTTAGCTATGTCCGTCCGTCTGTCTGTCTGTATATATACCAACTAGTCCTTCAGTTTTTAAGATATCGTTTTAAAATTTTGCTATTTTCTCTTCAAGAAGCTGCTCATTTGTCGGAACTGCCGATATCGGACCACTATATCATATAGCCATACAAACTGAACGATCGGAATCAATGGCTTGTATGGAAAACTTCCGCACTTTACTACATATCTTCACGAAATTTGGTGTGAGTTATTGCTCATAGAAATAATTTAATCTCCGAAAAAATTGTTCAGATCGGTTCATTATAGCATATAGTTGCCATACAAACTGAACGATCAGAATCAATGGCTTGTATGGAAATTTTCGCATTTGACGTGGTATCTTCACGAAATTTGACATGGATTACTGCTTAAGGTAATAATATAATCTCCGAAGAAATTGTTCAGATCGGTTAACTATATAACCTTAATGTTTCTAGCAAACAACCTGGCTAAAAAGAATTAGTAAAATGTTTTCTTTTTTTAATTACTTTTTCTTACGTCTTTAGATTTGCTTAAACACATAGTTACTAAAAGAAATGCACCTGTGTAGGGTATATTAGCTTCGGTACAGCCAAAGTTAACGTTTTTTCTTTTTTTTTAATTTTTATTTTTTGTCAACATTTAATTTTACTTTTGGAAAGCAAAAATTGTCAAATAATCATAAATCAAGTGATTTAGTGGTGACTAATTGGAGGAATTTCATTTTTTTTTTGTATTTGTATTCTATATTTCTTTCTTTTCTCCTCAACAGTGCTTCTCAAAAAGTTTTAAAAACTTTTTTTCCTCAGTTCTTAATTTTATCTCAAACTATCTCGCCTGAGTTTTTGGATTACAGTCTACTTACTGTTTTGTAGATCCGATCCACATGTCTACTTTTGTGCCTATAAATATTTCAGGTCTCCTGCCTTTGACACTTTTCAATTTAGTTACTTAGTGGGATTAAGCGCCTTCAACTAAAGCATAATTTATGGATATTTTTAAACACACGATTATTTTGGATTTACATTACAGTGCAATCAACAACAAACAGCCCGAAGCATATTGCTACTATTTTTTTTTTTAATTTCTTCTAAGATTTCTGAATATTTATGTTTTTTTTTGTGGATGGAAATTTTCAAAATTTTGAAGTATTTGAAAAATCAAAATTAATGCTTTCCAAAATGTGTCTTTTAGTAAATTCAGTAGTCAAAAAGTGGATTAAGAAAGTCTAATAGACACACCAGTTAACCATTTGGCAATAAATCAATTTTAAATCGAGAAGCTTTCTGATATCATTCTTCTTCTGGATAGGTCCGTCTTCTGGATGTTCGCCCAAGCGATTTTAAATGAGTTTATAATAGTCTGATAGTCGATTCTTAGCTATTTTTCTTAGCCAACTAATGTATCCAAGATCACTCCTAATTAAACTTTCTACCACTGAAAAGACCTCCCTCTCCTTAATATAGGCGAGCTCTCTCTTCGTCTACTACCACCAGTTGAATACCTTAAGAACTGGAGATTGATATCTTATCCGATGCAAGTAAAAACGAAAATTTTGGTTTCTTTCTAGAAACCTCGACACTAACCTATATATTATGCTCATTTTCCACCTTAATCTTACTTACATGTGTTCGGGAAACTTGATGTCCTAAATTTTAAACTCAAAAGTTATACCTATGTATATATTTCAGTCTGTTTCTTGACAGTACCATACAACACTACGTCACTCGAGGAATATTTATTACTACTACGCTCCTGATCTCGATTATGATCTGTACTTTTTGAGATTGGGTTGCGGCCAAGGCTAGAATACTGTGTATATGAAAGAAAAAATTTAAATCGAGAAATCTATATTATTTAATATCTGGAAGCTACTAATGAAAGCCGAAGTGTTGGAAAATAACGGTATTTCGCTGAAAAGGACCGTTAAACAAATATTCATAAATTTTTATTAAAACATTTTGCTTAGCAACAAAACTCTGTGTGGACTCTAAAAAACATTATTTACTTTTTATGACGCTCAGACAAACATACAAGTTCTTCCAGAAGTTTTTGAGCTATAAAAATATAATTCAAAAACCACAAATAAAAATTCCATATTTCCTGACTGTTATTACCTGAACTGTTACGCGTTGAGCTGAGCTATTTTTAAGCTACTCTTAAACACTTGTTTAAATTTTAATAATTCTACAAGAAAAGACAACAACTAACAGTTTTTGGTTCAGTTGTATAAACAAATGGCACCATTTAACCCAGTTTGACCGCTTTTTTTAATGCTTTGCTGATTGGTTTCGCTTTGGTCGCCTCGAGCTGTCACACAACGTGTGGATGGGGGAAGTGTGCCGCTAGGGCATAAGCATGAACCAAATGTTCTCGACTATTAAGTTTAAAACAATAAACTTGTCGAAAATATTAACCAAAGCAATAAATGAGTTGACAAAAGACAATAAACACAACATTCCTTTGACAAACAGTAAACTTAAATATTAAAATGAAGAGTCACAAGTGTTGAGGGAGATACAAAAGATGGAAGGTGCTGAAGAAAAAGTTAAGAACGGTTAAAAGAATAACGGTACTTGAAATGTAAATTTTTGTCTTTGCCATTATGTGGTCAGTAAGTAATCTGCGGTCTACGAATTACCCATAAATCTGGGTTTTACTTTACTATATAGTTTAAAATAAGCTAAGTATACAGCTTACTGAGTCTTCTCTTGAGATTTCATGCAATAGTAAGAATTTAAGATTTGGTATTTTTTTCTTTGACACTACAACCGTGCCGAGAACACCAAACTTCGCCAGTTGCTTGTATCCTTTGCACAGCCACGCCAATTGTACATCCCTTCAAACAAGTTCTTAAGCACTTGGTCCATCCATTGAATGCGTGGGCGCCATTGCTTATGTTGTCCGTCTATGGATGTCGAGAGATTTTCACTAGAGCATCGTCATCCATACATATGACATCGCCCAACCAGTACATTCCTTGGATTTTTCTCTTGAATGGTCCAAGTACTTTCTCATCTCAGTTTGTCATCGTCCATGTTTCTTTGCAGTATAATAGGACGGGAATGCTGAGAAACTTATAGAACATATCTTTTATTCATCGAGAGAGAGATATGCTTCTCAATTGTCTGCCGACGCCAAAGTAGGATCTGTTGACTAGTGATATTATATGCTTTATCTCCAGGTTTAGATTGGTGATGGTTCTGAGATAGGTAAAGTATCATAACATGGTATTTATTTATTTATTCGAATTAGACTAGGTATTGAGAGGTCTTAGATAATATTGACGAAATTTCGGTTATACAATGGGTCTTCTGGTCCTATAATTCCAATATCTGAAGCCCCGACATTCCAATGTGCGTATATAATATTTATTGATTTCGAGGTCTTTCTTTATTATCCACCAGATAGAATTGAAACGCGTATGTAATATAAAATTCTCTGGAATATTCGTAAAGACTGTGTAATGATAGGAATTATCCAACAATCAAATTGGATTCTTTATAATAGTTTACTGAAGTATATTAATCTACGGAATTTAGATCTAAAAGCAGAAACCTAGAATGAATGTTATCTACCGTATATCGAAGGAAAGAATATTTTTTGCTCACAATGTTTGGCCATTAAAAGAGATCAGTTTATCCCTGTAAATATTTCAAGTTCTAGATGAAAGAATGCCTTAGCAAAATCTGTCAAATCTGCGGACCAACCCGGTTACCATATTTGCCTATATAAGGAAATACATTTGAAAATATTATCTCCTAGCGGCATCCCTACTGCTGAATTTTTTGTCTCTGTGGTTCCAGGAAAGCCTATCCTCAATCTATATACATACATATCCTTATTCATGATGTATGAACCAAGTGAGATATTAGAGACAAGACAGAACTCGTGATAGCTCATCATTTGGCGATTAGAGAGTTAGAATGGATCTTTCAAAGAAAAGGAAGATAGAATGTGAGTCACTGAATCCTGAATCCACTATTATTGAGGACATTCCGCTTGCTCACTAAAACTTCAATAGGCCTTCACCAAAACTTTCTGTTAGATAACATATGGGGTAATTTTATGGCAGCTAAGGCTATGAGAATAATACAGTGGGACTTCCATAACTCGAACTTCTATAACTCGAAGTTATTACCTTTGAATTGGCAAATATAAGTAAGATTTCATACAAATTACCTCCCGTAACTCGGAAGTCTCTCTACACGAAGTTTTTTTGTAGATTATGGTGATTCGAGTTAGGGAAGTTCAACTGTATATGTATGTAGGCTTATAGAAAGCTTCTGGTGGATTTACAGAAAGAGTGACTACGACTGTGGACTTATGGAGCTCTCTACTACTCACAGGCTGCTATTGAATGACTGCTGATGGTTCCTAATCAACGATTCATCGAGTCACAGTCAAGTTCTCTGCAGATTCGGTTACATTGACCGCCATCTGGTAGCCATCAGTACGGCGCCGGTGCAGCTTACAGTCCCCAAATCACATTAAACACATAAAGTACATTATTTATTTTATAACTTTGGAATGTCACCGAACGAATAGTGAAATCATTTTATGTACTGGCTGTAACGCTTTCGAATTCGAATTAATTTATGCAAATTGAGCATTTATGTAGATTTCTAGTCTTTCACCGAAAAACTCTACATTCTAACAATAGTTTCTACATACATATACAGTCATATAGACTAAATAATCAGCGCCACATTGTGTTGTTGTAGCACTTGTTTACACCAGCAGACGCACGTCGTTGCGAAGTCTTTCGTACACTTGTCCAGTTTTCGAGGCGTTGGCCAGCTTTGCATGTCGCCGCAGCCGCACTTGTGCGCCTCACATTTTCATTTTTTGTTATTGTTTCTAGTATTTTATATATGCATACAAATGTAGCAATCTTTTCGCCTGCTCAGCTGTTGAATTGTGCGGCTGCTCATTTATTTTATCTGTGCATTTATTTGGAGCTTAACCAGCTTTACCGGCTCATTTGCGTGCCGCCTGCCTATTAAGAGACGCGACACGGCGCGATCTGAATAATATCAACTATGTTACTGTTACCTGTTTTTTGATTTATTGGAGTTTTTTTTCTTTTTAGTTGTTTCAACCATCCATTGATTGCTCGAATTTCATTTATTTATTTTTTCTTAATTTTTATTTTTTTTTTCGGTTTCTTAACAATCTTTTCCACTTCAAATGTTGGTAAGCCATTTATTTGTTCATTTGAATAAACAGCCATAAGTAGCGTTAGGTTTTTAAAGTTTTTTTTTGTTAAATCTAACGTTTTTTTCATCATCCATTCTTCGGTTTTGGCTGCTCGTGTGTTCCCCCTTTCGAAATTATTTTCTATGCAAACTGGTTCTTTCAACTTGACACTTTTTTCGCGTTACCTTTAAGGCATTATATTGATTATGAATGAAGCAGTTCAATAAATTGGTTACGATTATTTATCTATTTTTTATTGGCTGGTAACAAGTTTTTTTCATTTTTCTACTCGGACTTTTGGCACTGTAACTGCTTAAACGCTTTTAACTGTTCCAATGAGGGCACAGCTGTTCTTATGATTAAAAAGAAACTGTTTTTGTCATCATTAAAAATTAGATCGAATTTTAACGATGTGTAAACTCGCTCTTCACTGAAACCCACCAAAAATCCAAAATGTATCTTAAAATATTTTTTTCAAGCAATCCAGAAGCTCTTCCGAGCTGTTTGTCGAAGCATATTCCCATGAATTCCCAAGCTAACCTTCTTCACATTCCTTCCTTTCGCTATTCAAACAGACCTCCATTGGACAAGATTTATTGTACGGTTTCTATTTTAAGTATTATATATAGATGGAGGATTAAGCTGAGCGTCTTGAGATGAAGAAATTACTGGAATCATGAGATCCTGAGGTTTCATTAAAAAGTGTTTCTCTTTCTACTGGACAGAGCGCCAAGTCTTCAGGAGATCTAACCTTGTTTTCTTAACACAGTGAGTAATTTTTTAATGGTTTAAAAATTAACAATGATAATATTATCGATATATTCAGGGAACATACTTGGAGTCATACATTTAGGGATCATAACTATAATTTGAAACAATTGGTGTTAATTCCTTATCCTTAGTTATTTACAAAATATTCTAGACAGTCTTTGAACATATGGGCATTTCCGCCAGACAAAATATTAAACATTATTTGAAAATCAAAGTTTTTGCATATTTTCATAGGAAAATATTTCAATTTATTTATATTAAATTAATTTTAAATTAATTTATAACCAATTACGAGATATACGAAAGCCAAGTCGCATAGGAGCTACTTTTCTCATTTCGATTCTTCTGCTGCATTTGTTTTTTCGTCAAAATTGTTAGAGAAACATGTCATGTATAATTTTTGATTTGTGTAAAACGTTGATAAGGGTACAAAGAGCAAAATAAAATGTATAAGGAAGCATGCAATTGCAAATAACTGTAAGTTTTTGCTCTCTTATTATCCAATATTTTAATGTCCCGTGCGACATCAAAAAACAACACTTGTTCCCACTGCATCGCAAATAAAAGCAGCAAGCTCACCAAATTTTGGGTATAAACAGTAAATTTGTCTACCTTAAAATAAAAAATAAAAAACCTTGTTCAAGAATCAGAAGATTTGTGGTTTTGGTAACTACTTAAAATTGGTCACGTGCGACATCGTAGGTGTGGATTTAAAAATTGAAATTTATTTTTTGTCTTATAAAATTGACATTAATTATTTGCATATAAGCAAAAACCGCACTTTAAATTCCACTGAAATAGCTATTCAAATAGATTTTGACGAAAATTATAGGCTTACAAATCAAAATAAGAGTGAAATCGTTTGCTTTTAAAA